>NC_134831.1:133747278-133819313 GCF_004210375.1 Tachypleus tridentatus | reverse complement strand
ATCGAGTGCCTTAACCACCTGGTCATGCCGAGCCTGAGACAGGTGGTATGAATGGGTATTAACACTTTTATTAAAATAAAGTAGAGAATAACGTTTTGACCTTCTTAGGTCATCTTCAGGTTAACATGTCTTTGAGACAAGAGTGTAAACGTGTACGGGATTGTAGGTGGCGTTGCAGTTAAATGTTAGGTTATTAATTAGTATAGGTGTTCTTTTATATTTGCTTAACTTTGGATTTAGTTGTTGCTTACATAGGACTTGTTTGATTTTGCATTTGTTTATATTTGTTTCCCTATTTATTATCTGAGTGTTTTATATGGTTGTGTTTATTTCATTTGCAGTGTTCAAAAACGTGTGAAATTGTTGTGTTTTGTTGTTGTTCTTTAAATCTGGTTTCCATTTTTTTTGCTTGTTTTTTCAACATAAAAGTTGTGGCAGTTGTCGCATTGTATTTTATAAATAATGTTAGTGTTGTGTTTTTCAGTGTAGTTTTTACATAGTATGGACATTGGTTTTGTACCTGTTTTTTGAATAAATTTGGTGTTTACTAGAATGTTATGTTTTGTTATAAGTTTTTTTTCAAATGTTGACTATATTTTTCGCTGATGTCGGGAACATATGGTATGCAGCAGCATGACGTTTTGTAGTTTGTTGTATCTTGGGATTTATTGTTGTTTGTTTGTTGTTGGTCTAGGTGTGTGTGTATACTTTTTTCTACGGTTTTTAAGGACATTTTTGATATTGATGAAGTGTTGTTTTATTTTGTTGATTTCATAATTAATTTTATCAAGTGAACATAGTTTTGTGGTTGTGTTTATTTGGTTTCTTAATATGTTGAGCTTTTGTTTTGTTTCATGTGCTGAGTCCCTGGGAATGTATAATCCAGTATGGGTGATTTTTCTGTGGATTTCTGTTTTGAATTGTGTATCGGTTCTTGTGATCTTGAGGTTGAGAAATGCTATTTTAGTTTTTTTATTGTTCACAGGTGAACTTAATGTTGGAGTGTATAGTGTTAACGTTGTCTTCTGTAGATGTGAATCTAACAACTGTATCGTCAACATATCTATACCAGTATAATGCGGGGTGTAAAGCTGAATTTATCGCTTGAGATTCAACCTGTGTCGTGAAAATGTTGGCTAAAACTGGTGACACGGGATTGCCCACACTTAGGCCATTTATTTGCAGGTAGTTTTGGTCATCGAACATAAAGTTAGCTTTGGTAGTAGTAAATTCTATAAGGGCTGCTAATTGGTTACTGTGGATGTGTATCAATGGGTTGAGGTCTTGGATATGAAGTTTTAAAGCTATCTTTTAGGCTTCAGTCGTTGAGACTTCTGTGAAGAGGGAGATTACATCAAAACTGGCCATTAAGGCTTCATGATTTAGTTGACTAAGTATAGATTTAAAGTTAAAAAAGTCTTTGAAAAAGGAACCCGCTGCTGTTACATATTTAGAAAAAGCCCATGCTATGTATTTACAAAGGCTATACTTAAATTATTCATAGGTCGACATTATGGGTCGAAGTGGACAATTTGGTTTGTGAGGTCTGGGGGTGCCGTATAATTGTGGTGCGCGTGAGTTGGTCCTACGTAAATAGGAATAAAGAAATTGTGTTGGTTGTTTCATTTGTAGTAGTATTTTGTTTAATTGGTTTTCATGTGTTTTTGTTGTATATATGCGTATTAATTTAAATTTGTTTGGATAGTTAATAAAATGTTCATTTTTTGAATCTATTCATTTGTGTTTATTATAACTATAGCATTGCCTTTATCTGATTTTAGAATTTTAATGTTGTCTTGTTTTAGGTTGTTTAGAGAATTAATATCTTTTCGTGTGAAGTTGTTTTTCAGTTTTCTTTTCTGTGAAATTATGTTGATGATTTTGGGTGAAAATTCTTTGGAAAAGTTGTTTAAGATGCTGGTTTGAGGTGTTTCGAGGAAATAGATGTTTTCAGTTGTTCTACCTGGATATATAAGTTGTTGGTTGTCGATGGAATTGTTGTGGAAGTTGTTTTGTTGGTGTTTTCGGTTTGTATAGAATGGATCACTAGTCTTCTAGCTAGATCTTCCAAACAAGCTTTCATTTCAATAGAAGTAATATTTCTAGGTGTTACCGTGAAGTTGAAACCCTTGTTGAGTAGATGTATTTTTTCATTGCTTAATTGAGGCCGGATCTGTTAATTAGTTGGTTAGTTGATGGTTCGTCGTGTTGGCACCTTAGTTTATCTAGTTTTTTGTTGTTTCCTTGTCTTTCTTACTATTGATTCGACTGATGTTGCGTTGTATGAGTCAATAAATGTCTTGTTCTCGTCATCACGATGTCAAACCTGTAAGTTCACACAGGAACCTGATAAATGTTCCGATAAAGATAACCAAAAACAGTTCAAAATCACTAATTCTATAAACTGCTCTACGAAAAAATGTTATTTACTTAATCCAATGTCGAAAATGCAGTTTTCGATATGTAGATCAAATCAAAAAACAACTGTACAGGAACATTTTAATAACCATAAATCAATAATAAAAAGAAACAAAGCATTTACTATTGCAAAACACTTTAACATGCCTGGACACTCTCTTGAAGACATTAAACGTATGGGTATAGAGACAAATTTTACATTTAACAGAAACAGGAAAGTCAAAGAAGCTTATGGGATAACACTGTTGAACACTGTAACATCAAATGGTATTAATCTCGGTCCCAGGGTTGTTCACCTTCGCAAGTCTCTGAAAAAATTCCCAAAACTAAATTCATGATTAAACTTACTTTACATTAACAGTATTATTCTTCCTTACAAATCTCACGCTAAAATCAGGGGTTCGATTCCCCCCCCGGTGGGCTCAGCAGATAACCCGATGTGGCTTTGCTATAAGAAAACACACACACCTTACAAATCTCTATACATATTGGTTTGATTTCCTATATATTGAACTACATTATTATTTTCTCTATTTCTCACTGTCTTTTGTACTTATTTAATTTAATTTAATTTCTATTTTTTATTTTTATTTTTATAGAAATTAGTTAACAATTATTGTGACTATTATGAACTTTGCACAAAACTAAACCTGACACAAACAACTCTAGATTATGATTGGCTAGTTCTCAAGGCATCTCGTATTGAACATCCGGTTTACGTGACATCGACATCCGAGTCTACGTACTTCACCACATTCGTTATGCATATCCCTTTATTCTTCTGAAGAAGAATAGTCAACTATTCAAAAGCGCTCGATTTTTGGGTCTCGTTTTGAAAATATTACAATTATTTATGGGTGATCCCGCGAGCTAAGTACAAAACCTTAATTTATACAGATGGCAGAATGGTTTTTTTTTCTTTCAACTTTTATCCAATTTGTTTTACCTTTGCAACGCAAATAAACTTTCGTCCACATCATAATTTCATCTTCATGATACAATAGCAGGTACATTACATACTCTTAATTGTCGGTTTTGTCACATCTCCTGGTGAAAGAGGGGGCACAAACCTTCAATAGCACGATAATCCTGGGTTGAAATCAAAAGAAAAAAAAAAGTCACAAAGTTTAAGTTGGAAAAATAAGAACAGAAAGAGAAACTAAACACACACACACATACAATACTTGTCAAAAAGTCAACAAGGAAAAGATTCGTTTTTTGTTGTTAAACTTGTACGAAAGGGAACAGCTATGAGCTAAATATTAACAGATTCTCTCTACATTAGATAAAAAAAATATTTTATAATTACAGTTATAAAAAACTCATTATTTACTTAATCAACTGCAGCACAAAGCAACTGTAAATAAACTCTCTTTCTCTCTCGGTGTTTGGGTATGATATGTTCATACCCTGAAGGGTTTGTTTGTTTGTTTTTGGTTTTTACATTTCGCACAAAGCTACTCGAGAGTTATCTGTGCTAGCCGTCCCTAATTTAGCAGTGTAAGACTAGAGGAAAGGCAGCTAGTCATCACCGCCCCCCGCCAACTCTTGGGCTACTCTTTTACCAACGAATAGTGGGATTGACCGTTACATTATAACGCCCCCACGGCTGAAATGGAGAGCATGTTTGGCGCGATGGGGATTCGAGCTCGCAACTCTCAAATTACGAGTCGACCGCCTTAACCACCTGGCCATGCCGGGCCCTAAATAACAGACTAAGCTGGATGTTTTTTACCCATTTATTTATTTTTACTTCTGTTTTAACTCTCCATCATACTAGTTTCAACCGAGGTAACTGTAGTGAATGACCAGTATAATTCCAATATCATTCAAATAATTTCCATGTTTAAACATGCTTAAAACTAAACAAATAATAAAAATTATTTAGAATCAAGTTTTGATAAACAAAGACGTGTTATTGTTTTACACAACGAAAAGATAAGAGCAAGTTATTAAATACTAGTGCCTGAAAGGTGCAGTTCAAAGGATACGACATCTTGTTTAATAAGAAAATACTTCAAAGAAAAACATGCAGATAGGGATTTAATGTAATCGAAAATTTTAATATCAGATCAATTCAAAATGTCCCGAGAAATAAATGCAAGAAAGAAAATCCGAAATAGAAATAGAACTGTTCGAAAGCTGTTCAAAAGAAGTGATTTACAAGGGTGAGTTGTAGCTAAAAAACCTAACGTTTCATGTGTGAATATGGTCTACCATTTGAATTTGGCAGCAAGTATTAAAAAAGAAGAATGGTCTTACTTAGAAAAATAATTGTTTGGCGAATTTCTCGCAAAGCTATTCGAGGACTATTTGCATTAGCCGTTCCCAAGTTTGAAGAAACGGACTATAGTGAAGACAGTTAGTTACTCAACAACACCCATTGATAACGCTTGAACTACTTCATACCAACGAATACTGGTCATGATTTCCTCATAACTCCCTCTCACCTGAAAAAGCGAGCATGTTTGATGGCAGGATTCGAACCCTGGAAATACATATTGTGAATTGAGTGCCATAACCATCAGACGATGTATACATAAGCAAGACTGAATAAGCAAAACAACACTTAAGTAATGACATTTTTCTGCTGCACTATGAATTGTAAAATGTTACCACAGATTGTGGTGTTGTGAGAAAGGATCGGTATCCCAACATCTTGGTTCGTCATAGCTTTGAATTTTAACAGGATAATTAACAGGATAAATAACAGTTATTTAGAGAGCAATGAAAGAGCTAGTAGTATAAAAGCTAAGAAATGGTTATCTCAAAGTTCTGACGCTAACCCACTTGAAAACTGAAGGAGCTGAAGAGTACTTTTGCATAATTGAAGCCAATTAATTCACAAAGTTTGGACATTGTACAGCAAAATTTAAGAAAGTATTGGTTGATAGTCACAAAAAACAAACAAATATGTGACTGGTGTAGGCATATATTAATTTAATCCATTCATTGCAGCTGAGAAGCATACTTCCCAATACCCCTCCCCCTTCCTCCATCTCACATTGCTATTGGGACAAATCATTCCCATTGCTTATGCCGGTTATGCATTCTCTGCTGGGTCCAGCTTCATCATTTTGACTATCATCACTAGATGGAGAACTAGCATCCGCTCGTTTCTTCATCATCACGTATATTCACACCACTTGACCCACTTTCACTATTTTCTAAGTTATCTGGATCAACCGCATCAAGCATATTTACACAATAATTAAGGTTACTACTCTCCACTCTAGAGATGCAAGCATGGTCAGCAGTACATATCTCTTAAGCATCTTATTGGCTAGATAACCAATAAATATATCCAATTCATTTTATTCACATACGTCACGCATGGCAATTTTGAAAAATTGAACCAAGCGTGAATACACACTTTTACAACGAAGTAAATAGATATGTTCAAACCACTTTTTCCAACAAATATAAACAACATAAAACATCATATAATGACTGTAAATCGCAACTAATGAGAAAGGAAATTATCTAAACGGAAATCCTACAAGTAATAAAAGTAACAAATAATAAAACTCCAGGAGAAAGCAGCATACAAGTCATTCTCTTAAAAATAAGGGTATTCAGAGATTGTTTGAACATCTTATGGCGCTTATTAATTTATTACTAGACTCTGGATACATCCCAGTTACTTGGAAATAAGTGAATGTCTCAATGCTCTATGTTGATAGAATGTTTTCAGAGTTTTTCGCTACTGAGGTGTTTTCCACGGAGGAGTAGTTAGCCCTATTCTGTCCATTATGTATGTCAACAATATACCTCTAAAAGATCCAAATCAGGGGTCTTCGTCCCAATTCAGAGACGATGCGGCAATTTGGAAAAGTTTTCCATCTACAGTAGCTACAAATATACAACTTCAGTTAAATCGAATACCGCCAAAATTAGCGCAATAAAATTAGCGTCCCTAAGAATCAACTGGTAGTTTTTGCAAAACAAAAAACTACAAAAAAGACTCACCAGAACTCAATATGAACGGAACACTTTTTCAGACTACGACATCAGCAGAATTCCTAGGACTAGCATATAACTCTAAATTAACGTGGATTAAACAATATCAAAACAAAAGTTTGGTGACGCACGAACTATGTCAGGAGTCTAGTTGGTAATTGACAGCAGAGCAACAACTAGATAAATAATAAAAATATACAAAACATACACACGTCTAGTGATCGAATATACGTCACTATCATGAATTAACATAGCACCTAAACAAAGTAAAACTAAATTACAAACAGTATAGAATTTAATACTTGCAAAAATATATGAAGTGCTGAGATAAACATTGTCAATGTTCATGCACAATTACGAAAACAGTGAAACGTTAACCGACATTTTTGAGCATAGTTTACTAAATTATTTCACGAAAAATTGGTAGAGGAATGACTTACTATGCGAACTTGGTTGTTGGTACATACCTAATACAGATAGCCTAAATTACTTCTCCCCTATCGGTGGCCTGGCATAGCCAAGCGTGTTAAGGCGTGCGACTCGTAATCTTAGGATCGCGGGTTCGCATCCCCGTCGCGCCAAACATGCTCGCCGTTTCAGCCGCAGGGCGTTATAATGTGACGGTCAATCCCACTATTCGTTGGTGAAAGAGTAGCCCAAGAGTTGGCGGTGGGTGATGATGACTAGCTGCCTTCCCTCTAGTCTTACACTGCTAAATTAGGGACGGCTAGCACAGATAGCCCTCGAGTAGCTTTGTGCGAAATTCAAAAAACAAACAAACAAATCTCCCCTATCGACACGTCTCCCCATTGGTACAGCGGTAAATCTACGGATTTACAACACTAAAATCTGCGGTTTGATTCCCCTCGCTGGAATCAGCAGATAATCCCATGTGGCTTCGCTTTTAGAAAACACATCTATCGATACACACGTAAAAAAAAATAAGTTTGTGACATCTAATTCTAGATCATTAAATTAGTTTTAATTTACTCTGAAAATCATTGAACTGGTCGCGAAGTGTTGAACTGTACACAAATGAGTGAGAAGAAAGTGTATTTATTTATCACCTTAATATTAAAATAATTACCTACATGGGCGTGACCCTAAAAGGTGTGAGAGTGAATGTGTGGACTAGCTAAACTCTGATTCTCTTGTAGCGATTACAATAATATTAAACAGGAATCATTCACCATGTGCTGGGGGAAGGAAGTTTGTTTCTGAATTTCGTACAAAGCTACACGAGGGCTATCTGCGTTAGCCGTCCCTAATTTAGTAGTGTAAGACTAGAGGGAAGGCAGCTAGTCATCACCACCCACCGCCAGCTCTTGCGCTATTCTTTTTCCAACGAATAGTGGGCTTGACCGTTACATTATAACGCCCACATGGCTGAAATGGCGAGCATGTTTGGTGTGACGGGAATTCAAACCCGCGGCCCTTAGATTACGAGTTGGAAAGGAAGAGGTTAAATTAACCTGACCCTCCCAAGTCTAAAAGACCTAAAGTCCGATGCCCTTAAGAAGAAGAAGATGATGAACTGCACGAACAAACGGACGAGTCAGACTCATTGCCGCTGTCCAGTCGTAGTGTGAGGGTTATACAAGAAGATCACCTATTGCATTATGCAGCTTTTAGGTTATAAAGTGAACTTCTAACATTCCATTAACGAAAGTAGCAAGACAACACCCCCGGCATGGCCAGGTTGTTAAGGCACTAGACTCGTAATCCGAGGACCGTGGGTTCGAATCTACGTCACACTAAACACGCTCTTTTAGCCGTGAGGGCGTTATAATATAACAGTTAATCCGACTATTCGTTTGTAAATGAATAACCCAAGAGTTGGCAGTGGGTGGTGAAGACCAGCTGCCTTCCCTCTAGTCGGGACGGCTAGCACGGATAGCCCTCGTGTAGCTTTGCGCGAAATTCAAAACAAACAAGACAACACATTTCTCTTTCGACATTTCATCAAAACTGTAATGGACTGAGACTTTTCGTCAGTAAGATGTTTTTAATGTTGTTTTCAAGTTTGAAATTTATCTGGTATAACACCTCGTTTTTGTTATACAGAAAAACCTAATTCTTCATTAAATACCATCTAGTTATAATAGTGGGCTACCTCAAAATGTGTCTCAACCTATCTTGTGGTCCCCAGTAAACAACGCTAACCGTTAAAGCTGTTTAACACCCTAAATACAACAATATCTGTGCCAACAAGACGTTAGATGAGGGCTCTCAGTTATTGGAAATAACCGACCTCAGTCCACTCACATCGTGTGTGTTATTAATGTAAGCTGTATTGTGTATATTTGTACAGTCATGAATTTATAGGTATACAGTTCTTAAATATATTTTTATAATGTCATTAATTACATGTCTGGATTCTTATTGTTATATTTTTAAAGGTAGATATATAAGTTTTGTTTCACTGTGTGTATATATAGCAGTATTACAAATATTTTGAAATACAAAACCATTACACTCTTCATAGTGTCTCTGAAACTGGTAATTTTACTGATTTCTGTATAGTTTTCAAGATAGAGTACAGAATGCGATTTGTTAGTAATGAATAAATAATAATTCATTTCTGAATTTCACTTTAAGATTTGTTTTTTAGGGCAAAACTACACATTGGGCTATCTGCGTATTTTCCACACCTGGAGGGTCCGGCATGTCCAGGTAGATAAGGCACTCGACTCGGAATCCGAGGGTCTCGAGCTCGAATCCCTGTCACACCAAATATGTTCGCCTTTTTCATCCGTTGGGGCATTATAGTGTCTCGGTCAATTCCACTATTCGTTGGTAAAAGAGTAGCCCAAGAGTTGACGGTGGGCGGTGATGACAAAGTGCCTTCCCTCTAGTCTTACACTGCTAAATTAGGGTCGGCTAGCACAGATAGCCCTCGTGTAGCTTTGGGCGAAATTCAAAACAAACCAAACCACCCCTTGAAATCGGAGTACGAACTTTGGCATCGAAAGTTCGTAAGGGTACAGTTGACCAACCACGGGACCCAACGTTACTCTTATTAAATATTTATAAAACTATATATAAGTATTCTAGCCAGATACGTAAAAGCTTTCAGAGTTCAAGCCTTATAAAGTGGATTGTCAACAAAAAATACTAGAATTGTAAATAGTTAAAAGTGATACTTCTGTTATTTTGTCAAGTAATAAATACGGTTAATTACAAAAATGGCGTAAAAATTTCCTTATGACGTCAATAGAAATAAGCCATTTTATAATGATAAAAAGTTAACTAATATTTAAAAAATTAGAGACGCTCCCGGTGTCTTAGTGAACATACAACGCTTAAAATCTGGTTTCGACACCGTTAGCAGGCAAGGCACAAGAAGCTCATTTTGTAGCTTCATGCTTAACAGAAAAACAAAATAATCAAACTGCCAATAGTAACCTTTTAAAAACTAATTAAATCTGATAATACCGTAGGTTTATGCAAGATCATTTAGACTGACCGAAATTACGTCTCAAAGTAGTTGTCAATAGTCTAGACTATTGTGTAAATATTCATTATATTTATTTTCCAAGTAATAAAGAACCATAAAATCTGATAAACCAGGTAACTTTAGTGTTACATTTTTTTTTTTAAATCATGTAGCAGTGGAATTTTTTTTTAATTTACTAAGAACTTTTTCAACACTTCCAGTTCTCCAACACCTGATGTTCATCCGGGTCTGTTATTCAAAAATGGCGCATGAAACCGGAAAATAATAACGAAACATTTTACATAGTGCCCCAAATAAACATTCCTTCCTCGGCCTTGCATCTATTCCTGTTACCTGTCTAGTTGACAACAAACCCTTTACAGATGATGTCAAAGAAATACTTTCATTGTTAGAAAATCTGGTTTATGAATCACATTTGGGTTTAGTTCGTAATTGGGCTACTCTTTTACCAACGAATAGTGGGATTGACCGTAACATTATAACGCTCCACACAGCTGAAAGGGTTTGCATATTTGGTGTGACGGGTGATTCGAACCCGGGGCCTTCGAAGTGGTAGTCGCGTACCTTAACCACCTGACCATGCTAGGCCAAGTATGTGACAGCTGAATGAATAAATATGGTTGGTCTCTTAAATGTTATGAACTAGTTAGTAGTTGTAAATTATAAATATACTTGGATTTTAGTGAAACAATATAATATATATATATATTTATTATAACACCTTTCTCTAGTGGCATTTCCGAGGACTTATGATTAAAATGGGTTTTAATGCCCACGGTGAGAAGAGCACAAATATCCAATTCTTTAGTTTTGTACTGACATTAAACAATAATTAGAAAAATGTTTTTATCACTGATATACAGTTTTTAGGTATTAAAAGAATCAATTTCTCCAAAACACAATTAAATGTAAGTAACGATACAGAAATTAGTTAAGAGTTGACATAAAACACATTTTTAATTAGTTGTTAAGTTCTGCTCAAATGTGTAATAATATCCAGTCAAATTTACCTTAGTTTAATACGTCTAGTGTACACTTAAATGTGCACATAGTATGGCTTTAATCACTTGCTTAATTCAGAAACTAAATACATCTTTATTCATGTGCATTTCCCGTAATTTTATTACCAGTTTTCCGAAATGAACAGATTGTAACCAGCTTGGTCCTCGGTTTAATCCAATTCTTAGCCAGTCATTTAGAGTCAGAACAAGCGTAACTGAATATTTCTAGAACACAATATTTTGTTTCTCTTAAATTTCGCACGATGTGTTGTATTTGTTTTTGCGACAGGCGTCCCTACTTTTCAAATAATAGGCTAGAAGGAAGGCGGTTGGTCAACGCCAACTCTTGGGATTTCTCTTCACCAACGAATAATGGAATTGATTATCACATTGTAATGAGTTCATCGCTGAAAGGGCAAGTTCGAGGACAGACTTTTAACTCATAAATTTTTGATTGTATGAAGAAAAAAAGCAGTACCTAAAAAAAACATACTGCTGACACAACGAACTTTATATATACATGTGTGTGTGTGTATGTACAGGTGAAAAAAACTGTGCTCAGCAACACTTTTACTTTGGCCGGGTTCAATTTTTTTCACACAATAAATACTTCTCATCTGTTTTAGTTTTATCACAGAGTATTACAAATACATAGGGTGGCCCAACATTATCCTTCTTATTTTAACATTTAATAACTGAGTAAATACAACCATGCAGTTTTCAACATCTTTAATCCCATTCAAATATTGGGTTGAGGAATAATTCGTGAGCGTTTTTTCAAGTTAAAAAAATATATTCATAAATGAAACGCTTTCGCAAAATATTTCATGTCATTTGGTAGATAATTTTTTGCTCTAATAGACGGTGTGTTTGATTTTCATATGTCTTTAATATTTGCTTTCATTTTCAGCTCATTAAATGGAATGTCAAGTGGACAAAATCGAGCATTTTCGACACCATCTGCTTTTCGCATTTCATTTCTTGCAATTTCGTTTAAAACAATGCATACTATATACCTAGGTATTACATGAAATAAAGTATCATAATAAATGTCTTGGGTGTAATGTGTTCATGCATTGAGGTATTGTATAGTCTTGCATGTAATGCTTGAATGAAATTATTTAAAAACGCTCACGAATTATTCCTCAACCTAATAGATTTTGTTTTCACTCCAGCTGGTGGTGTTACCCCAAAAATGGCAATCGTTTTTTGACTTGCAGAGACCAAGGCAGTGACTGTGGTGCAGCGCAATTACAGGCGTCAGTGCAAGAAGAGAGAAAAAAAAAAAGAGGTATATTAAGGATAACGGGTATCGCACACGAGTAGCGGACATCACGGAGCTGAAGACTGGAATAACGAACGCCATCGCCACTGTCATTGTGGACATGTTGTATTAAATGTGGACTGTGAGCTTTTCTTATATCAAAACCACATCAGGCTATCTGCCGAGCCCATCGAGGGGAATCGAACCCATGATTTTAGCGTTGTAAATCCGTAGACTTACCGCTTTACTAGCGGGGGTCAAATGTGGACTGAAATCGAATATCCATTGAACGTGTTGAGAGCCATTAATGGAGCTCACAAAAAAAAATGCTGACACGTCAATAAAAAGGGTTTGAGTTGCACTACAAGATGTTGAAAACTGCATGGTTGTAATTGCTTTGTCAGTTATTAGATTCTAAAATGGTTTTAAATGTCTGTATATTTCATTTAGCTAACCTTAATGATTATTCTATTAGTCTCACTTACACTTTTTTCTCGTTCATATTTTTCTGAGAACCAGTTTAATCTACACACACATTTACCACTCCTTAAGGATGTTTTAACTGCATAGACATGTGCACTTTCGGTTTCCTTCGTATATCTTAGTGGTTACTTAAATGTGGATGCTTGTCGTATATATATTTCTTAATTCATGAAATGTTTGTTTTCGAATTTTGCGCAAAGCTGCACGAGGGCTATCTGCGTTAGCCGTCTCTGATTTAGCAATGTCATCACCTCCCATCGCCAACTCTTGGGCTATTCTCTTACTAACGTAAAATCGCAAGGACGGACGAAGAGAAAGCTGACTTATTAGCTGACTATTACAAATCCTCTTTTAGCGATTTAAACTCAGTAGATTTCGACACACAACACCAACACCATGTCAACAACTTCATAAATACACACCAAGCTTCATTCTCACCAGGATTTCCCGGAGAGACACTAGAAGCATACTCAAATTCAATCAATAGAAAAATAACCATAACCGAACTAAAGATTAATATCAAAAACTTGAAGAACACTTCCCCCGGACATGACCAAATACCAAATATTATTCTGAAAAAAAGTTCCACTCTCCTACTACAACACCTCACAAACATCATGAACATTTCACTAGCGACCGGGTATTACCCTGACACGTGGAAAAAAGCCATCATAACAACGATCCCTAAGAAACAAACTAATAGAACAAATCCAGATAATTTCCGTCCCATCAGTCTGTTAAGCTGCCTTGGCAAACTGATGGAGAGAATTATCTCCAACCGTCTCCTCCATTTTTGCGAATCAAACAACATCCTTCCAGAATCTCAAAATGCCTCCAGAAAAAATAGACAAACAACAGATCACCTCACACGACTCACCGAATCAATCTACAAAGCTTACAACAACAATCAAGTAACCATCGGGGTATTCCTAGATGTCAAAAAAGCATTCGACAGCGTTTAGCACAACGCCATCATATACAAACTAAATCACCTACAAATAAATCCCACGATAGTCAAATGGATTTCAAATTTCTTAACCAATAGAACAGCACAAGTAAAAGTCAATAAAACCATATCCAAATTATTTAATATAACGGCAGGAGTGCCCCAAGGATCAGTCCTCTCTCCACTTCTATACATAATTTTCGTCAGTGACATACCTTTTCCAAATCTAACATACACACACAATTCACAATACGCAGACGACATCGCAATCTGGAGCACCTCCAGAAACTCAGTAATGGCCATGTCTCGCGTACAAGAATCACTAAACAACGTCTCAACATGAAGCAACAAGTGGAGGGTCGTGTTAAATCCAACAAAAACACAAGCAATCACCTTCTATAGAAAACTAAAGAAGCAAAGAAAAAATCTAGAAAAATAAAACTATCACTTGGAAACACAACCATTAACATGAGCAAAACATCACATTCCTTGGCGTCACTTTCGACACAAAACTAACATGGAAAAAAACACATAAACAATATACACTCATCAATCAGAAAAAGGATTTCATATCTAAAGACTATAACTGGTAAACAATCAAAATGCGCACCGAACACCATTATACAAATATACAAGGCTTACATCCGTCCACTAATAGAGTACGGATGTCAAGTAACATGCAATATGTCAAACAACACACTCCAAAAAATCCAAGTGCAACAAAACAAAATATTAAAATCCGCATTCAGTTTACCATCATTTACGCCAACAAATTATCTACACCAAATTAGTAATTTACCAACTATAAGAGATAGAATAACAGAACTTTCTCTCAAATATTATCTAAAAGCAGAAAATAGAAACAAACTAACGGCATCACTACACAAATTATCAAGTGCACCAACAAAATACATATCACCTTACAACATATTTCAAGAATCACAATCCACTCAACAAAGAATCTAAATAAATAAAATCCATGTTATTAACATGAATTCCTTTTTTTCAGGTACAGGGCACACGACAGGCAAAACTTTCGGCGCCTGTCGTGTGAAAGTGGGTTTTCTCGGGGCACTCCCGTTTCTCCCCACATCAAATTCTTTAGGCATTGGATTTCTAGATCCCAGCCCAGGCAACTCTTTTGCCAGACCCTGAATCGTCCCGTTTGATTTGATCTGGATTTGAATGAATTATATTCATGTTCACATCTGCCCAACTTCTTCCTTTCGGGACAGGTCCCGGCCTTTCTTTCCACTGCTGCCTTTGCCTCCACCCAAAACATTTAGAGAGACATCCTCCACCCAAAAAAGTCAAGAATAATAACAATAATTAATTTATTAAATAAAATAATAATAATAAAAAAAACTACCACTTAATCTTAATAACAATCCACGAAAGGGGACGAAGAGGAACCACAACGTTCCTGAACACCCCGGTTGGAGAGAGAACTCTTCTGATTTCTCTCTCTCTAAACTGAACCCCTGCCACGTTAGTTTAGTTCTTACTAACGAATAGTGGGGCTTGACCGTTACATTGTAATTCCCCCACGGCTGTAAGGGCGAGCATGTTTGGTGTAACGGGGATTCGAGCCCGCGATTCATAAAATGAAACTTGTTTAAGGTGCAGTCAGAAGTTCTACAGCTTTAAAACTCATGCAGCAATAAAGTTTTCAAAGTGCAATGTTTTTTCTTGATAATGACAAGCAATGACAGACCTCCTGATCCATAACCTTGCACGCTAACTCCCTGGACTATACTTGGTCAGTTTTAATTGTTTGTAGCCGAGCACAAAGCTATACAATAGATCATCCGTGCTTATTACGGCTATCAATACTTGGGAGTTTAGCATTACAAACCATTATGGTTGTGATTGGCCACAAAATATTAAAAAAAAAATAAAAATCAATAAACCAATAATGTTAATTCAGAATTCGCACGTTACTCTTACAAATACACATTCGTCATCCACCATGGAAAACGATAGCAAAAGTTATTTTTTAAAAGTATATAATATTATAATGCTTAGATGTAAAGTGCAATCCTTCTTTTAATTCAAAGTGAATAATGCCGAACTTTGAAAAACGTTTGATGTTTTGGCTCTACGTTTAGGCTATTTATATTTTATCGTTTTAAGTTTTGGGTTGTATTTTTCTAGTATTATTCTTTGCAATTTGTATTTTCATTATTTGTGAACTTAATCTCAATATATATAATACATTTCATACATATTGAAATAAGTAATTTATGCTTTTATTGACAGAAAAAAAAAAAATGCCAGTAGTTTTCAATACCCTCACGAAAAATCAACCAAGTTTTCCAAATTTTGAAATGAATATGAGGATTTTCTGAAATTTAAGTTTCTACTATCACAAAAGAACTATGCGTTGAATATACTTTGAATATTTTGTTTAAAAATAAACACCACACACACACAATATTGTACTTTTTATTTATTTTTACTTAAATCACTAACATACATTTCTACTACCTGAAAAACTCATTAGCAAGTATTACCATTTTATAGCACTCAAGAACAAGCAAGAATATTTCTAAGATGAAGCACAGCCATCAAACATTAACGTCATTCATGGTAAACAAGACAGGACATAGCCAATAAATCATATAATACTGTAACGTTAATAATATCATTGGGAAAATTACTGAAATAATTAAAGATTATTTCCACATACGATTTTTAAGTTTGGACGTAATTTTACTATGCTAAGTCTAACTCCTCTTTTTCCATTTGTAGACACTAAAAGAATAAAAATATTACATCTGTAGTTAAATGACAATACAATAAACAATTCCCTATTTATTTTTTCCTTGTTGGTGGCAGTCAATGTGCACTTAGATGGGTAAAAAGTTTTAAAATGTTACCATTTAGCACCCTTTACTGGTTGCAAAAGAACTATTGCTATTATACTTTTTTTAAAACTGTGTCAAAAGTGTTTTACCATGCTACAAAACTTTTCTTGACAGAAAATTCTATCAAAAAACCCAGTTTTCAAGGTAACAGTGTCTAGAATGTAGGCTAGTGATAAATGCTGATAAATTACTTTATTACTTAAATTAACCAATTACACAATTTTAGTAGGACTGACAATTATTAATTTATATATATATATATATATATATATATATATCTTTTGCTTCCATTTACGTCTTTATTATAATTTTGTTTTTTTTATTTATTACCAGAACCATCCAAAACCACAATAATAATACATTCTCCTGTTTTTGAACAAATAAGTCTTTCTGAAATAGGTTATAAAACCCCCAAACAACAAACTAAAATTTCTATAAATAAGAATCTCACACAACACTACAATTTGAAGTTCTTGCCAATGTCCTGTATTGTTATTTTTGTGGCCTGATTAGAAATTCTTTTATTTCATTTGTTGGTTTAACCGTACAGCATTAGTCAGTGCTGCAACACACCAATGAGATCTTTTCTGACTCATTTCCTTAACTTTAAACTTTGAGAATTAACTCTTCAACCCATACCCTTGACATTTTTTCTACATCATCATCATATCAATTACAATACATTTAATATGAAGGACATAAGCTATATAAGAACTGCACTTCTATAAAAAACTTGATAAAGTTATACACTACCTAAAACATGTAGACAACTGTTACTTGCACTACAGAAGATATGCAGTAGTTTTCTATGTCTATTAAGCATGGCACTATGAGTACCGGTCTTTAGGTAAATCTTACATCTGCTGCCAAATGACACAATATATAAACATTATTTTAATTTATAAAAAATCTTCAAAGGAATCCAGATGTATTTAAAAATTTCATATTCAACAAGTTTCCTTGAAACATTAAAATATCTACCTTTTATATCTGGAACTTACAGATTCACATTGTAGTTTTGTTTTATATAATGACTCTTTACAAGTAACAGTTGGGCTGAATATGGCATTTTCTAAAACAGGTCTAACAAGTAATATAAAATGAATTTAATTCAAATTGCATACAATGTAGTAGTAGAAAGAAAACCTACAGGAGAGACGGAGGAGTCATCAGTGACATGAATTGTATCAAAACAGATGGTCAGATGATTTATTGGATATTATAATACAATGAAACTGTAACAGATAAGGTTGAGGTTAACAGTAAAAACGTACATTTTGACATTTTACTGAAGCTCCTTGTGGCCTGAAATTATGTTTGTCTTCTATATAATATGTACAGAGGTCAACCAACTACCACAGAAACTTTAAACTTTGACAAAATTATTTATCATAATCATGCAATTTAAAAAAGTGAAGATGTTTGTTCTTTCAGGCAGATAAATCTGTTGTATTCACACGTCATGCTTGTTTTGGCAATCTGTGATTTGAGTTATTGATGAATAAGATGAAATACATATATCAAAATGAAACATTTGGATTCCTTTGAGATGACGTGTATTTAAAGGTGTACTTAGACCTTGAAAACATATACAAAATGGAGTAAATGCCCACAACAATCAACAACGTGATAAAACAGTAACAAAATCACTTCCATGTTACAAGAGCTACATGAACATGTTAGATCTATCTAGAACATTTTTGTTTTTTGGACAAACAAACAAATATGAAAAGTTTCAAGGCAACATTACTTTTTTGTTTTTATTGTATGAATATTAATGAGAGAAAGGTACTGATAATGAAGTGCTATGCACTAGGTAAGGCTCTTTAAGTGAAAAGGTTCATCAAGAGTGAGAGAACAACCATAACATGTTCACTTTATACTACTAGTCTGGCTATTAATGTAGAAATGGTCATTATATAAGAGTACCACACTCTTAAACACACTGGGAATTCTTCAGTGCTACTCTTAATTTTAAGTTACTTCTAGATGTCATTATTCTTTCAAGCTACTATACTCTTTTAAGATACTGGTTCTTCAGTAATTAAATAACTACATCACCTAGCCTGACACAGTTCCAAGTCAGTACCCTTTTAAGTTTTTCAACAAAGTAATCCTTCACCCTCAAACATCTCCGTGAAAAGTTACATTGTCAAAAATAAAACAATGTAAAAAATCACATTGTATTAAACATCAAAGTAATCTTATTTTCACTCTAACCTTCATCAATCAATAGTTATTTCTAAGACCCCATCCTTATATCATCCTTAGAATAAGCTTTCATTACCAAATCATCCACATCATTAGCAGTTTTCCTTTACATCATTTTTTTAACTGACTTCAATTAACAAGTAATTACATAATCCCCTCTCAAAAGACTTGGTAATTTTATTTCACCGTTTCATTAACACATATAGTCATCAATAAAAATATTCTCCACCAAATGTTCTGTCCAACCAAACAAAAAAAAAGCACAACAGATAGGTGTTTCTTGTAGTTGAGAAGCTGTCATAGGATAATTATTTACTTAAGAAACTTCGTCTGTGTAATAAACAAATTTATTACACTATCCTTCAGTAGAATGCATAAAACATGTGTACTACACATTACAAGAAGCATTTGTAATGTTACAAACAAAGAAATGCATGGGCCAGAATAAAAAAACAACAACAATTCAACCTTCCTGATGACAACATCAAAATCATTATTTTTCAACCAAAATACCAAACTAACAGTCATCTTATCAATGAAACACAAGGAACCATCTGACTTGTTTATAACATAAAACACCAGTAAGCCTAATAAATTTATCTTATTTAACATATAATCAAACCTTACACACTCCTTTTATCACTTCAAATATCTTTAAACCTCACATGCCAATCTTAACAACTAATATACCAAGAAACCTCAGCACTTTGCTAACAGACACTAACTAGTATACTACCAAATACCTAATACACTTCTGACAAATATAGTTCAAATATTATAAAGTTTTTTTTTTAATGTTTATCATACTTGAAAAACAAATTACATACAAATAAATCCTTGTTTTTCAATTGCACACACTACACCCAAAATACCTAGAACAATAAAAATAATGGTGAAAATTATCCTTAAATATTTTTGGTGCACAGCCATTGCACATTTTTTGTCTTATTCCATTTTTTTGTTGTTTTTTTGCTGTATTTAAATGCAGGTAAAAAACAAAATTACCAGTATTGTCCAAATGCAAAGAAATTACACATAATTTTCTAAAATAATGAAAAACCTTACTGCTAATTCAGGTTGAAAAATTGAAAGTAATACCAAACATAGTTTTGAATCCTTGAAAAATTTTGTGATATATGAAATTTGACAATACTTGTAAATAAACAAAAACACTGTTTGAGATTGTGTATGTTGTTATTACCTACCTTAACTTAGAAAGATATGTATTTTGAGAAACTCTCAAAAATTAACATGGAAACTACAAAATATTTTTCTAAACATCTTTCCAGGTGCATAATTTAAAAAGGTTTTTCCTTAAATTACATTAACTCTAGCTTTTAAACCTTTTCTACTGTCTAGGTTAATGCAGAATAAACCAATGCATTAAACTCTATGATAACTGGTGGCACTTCAAACAAACTTGATTAATCTCGGTTTCTAAGACTTTTGCTTTTCTTTATCCCATGTTTGCCTCTTTTTTTTTTTTTTTTTGTAGCCCACCTTTTGCACCTGTATCATACTTTTAACATCAGACACTATGGTGCTACAATTTGGAAATCACTAAGCTAATTCATCTGTTAATTTCTTTCAAATTACTGCTATTAAGTCCTCAACAGGTGTTCCCCTAATAAACACTAATTCATTACTAAATTTGAATTATATAATTTTCAGTCTGTTTGACTGGGCAATTTCGGAATCTCCCAATGACAGTCTTTTAAAGCAATGAAAGAAGAGATTACTCCTTTCCATACCCTTGTAGTAATAAGGATCTGAAAATGATACAAAAGGAAAAAAAAACCATCTTACTGATGGTGGAGAAAACATAAAACACCAATAATGATAATTAATTAACAAAGAGTGTTATTCAATATTCACATCTTAATAAATCATGCTTTAATATATTTGTTAGTTCAAAGTCATCTAAGATAACGAAAAGAAATGAAAATAATGGAACAAGTTGTATACAGATCTTGCACAAAATGCAGAAAGATTACGTGTGGATTAGTACATTAAGTATTTATCCAAGTTACAGGTAATAACTGGTTGTTTTGGGTTTTTTTTCACTGAAAATTGTATACTATATATCAACATCATCTTACATTAATAGCATACCACTAAGATAACATAACGACAGTGTGGTTTACCAGTTAGTTCTTTGAATTTATAACTGTGAAACTGTGAATCCAAACCTTGCTTGTGCTAGTTGTTTGCATCCTTGAGCAAGGCACTTGATCTTACTTTTACTTCAGTCTATCCAGTTGAAAAATGTGCATACATTAATAACTGAAAGTTTTCAAGTGATGTTCCTTTATCAATAGAAATTACAGTAAAACACCAGTCCTAATGTCTTTGATGGACAGATGAAATTACCTTACTTTAATAACTTATGTTGTGTACCTTTTCACTCTTAATCAAGTATACAAACATATGAATGCACTGTAAGGAAGTCAACCTGTGTTCTTTGTCTAAAAACTCAAATGCAGGTGATCTAGTGATTGTGTATTCCCATATACAAGTTACTACAGTATGGAACAATGTCATCTCATAATGACATTCATACTGATTTAATAGGATAATTATTTGCTCTCTCAACAAAAAAAAAACAACACAAACTTTTGATGTGGCTCTTAAACTAAAACTGTGTGTTCATTTCTAATAGCAGTGTTAAGAAAACTTTATCACACAATACCCAGCTTGAAGATGGTCAATGACAAAAAATCCATAAACCATAACCTGAACATAAGCAATAGCTGTATTCCTAAAGACTAAATTGGAAAAGAATATAAAACAGGCCACATCAGCATTACAATTCACACCTAAAAAGTAAACAGTAAGAGTACACAACTAAAAAAAACAAAGTATTATACAGTGTATTTCAAATGTTCAAAAGAACTTCAAGGCATTTAAGTAAGCTTAATTATATTCATATAACCATGTTTATATTCAATTTAAAGTCAGTTTTATTTTGTACTATCTACCAGAATATTAATATACTTAAAACTACAGGAGGGTTGGTCACTAAATACTGAAATGTTCAGCATATTTTACACTGTCTTAAACTAAGGTGTCAGCAATAATGTTTATTTCTTTGGATTTTTAACTAAAGACAACCTGCTATCAATCATCTAACTGTTTTGATGAGGTAATGCAACTTAAGGTAAGTATACAAGAAACTCAAAAACTCAATATAAATAAACATCTAAAGATTCTGGGTGTCTCATTACCTGAAGATTGAATACAAAATTTTTAATTAATTTGCAGTTATTTTTCATGAGTACTCTACTATTATAACCTATCTGATAGATTCCTTAAAGTGTATCTATAATTTTTTAGTGACACTGATCAACCTGCTTTCACTACCTTGTCTTTTTTTTAATTTCCTGACTAATTTCAGGAAATTATCTGAAATTTAAAACACACAGGTTGCACTTCAGATCATTTTATAACAAAGTATTTTTGATCCTAGAATCTGGTAATTGCAAATAAAAAAATAAAAATAACTTAAGAAAGCAATGCACAAGTAAAGGCTTAACATTCAACTTTTGTGAGCTGAAGTCAGTTATATATAATTTGCCCTTTCTTTATCAAACCCAAGCCTTCAGAAAAAGTATTTTTGAAAATAAATACTGCTTTCAAAAACAAGAGTATGGTAAAGATAATCAGTGATGTCGAGAAACCCACTTGTTGAGAAATTTATATGCAAAAACGGCTCGTTTGGGTTTTCAACCCAAACGAGCCGTTTTTGCATATAAATATGGTAAAGATACTTTCCTTCCCACAATTTTAATATGGTATTTGGCATTTGCCTACAGATACACGAGTAAGAACAAACAAATATCATCAAATCTAGTGTTACCAAGTATAACAAGTTCTAAGCCTTAAGTACCTTGACACACTTTTCTTTTTCCAGTATAAAGATAGTAAGCAGTAAAGCAAATCAGCTACCTTAGGAGAGAAAACCCCTAACATTTAGCTGAAAAACAACAAATAAAAACAATTAAGAAATAACAAAAAAAAAAAGAGATTCAACCTTTTCACTCATTTTGATACAATGCAATTTTGAATTTAGTTAAAGTTACAAAAAATATTGCAACCGCACTACCATGGATATGCAAAAACAAAATCCTACATCAAAACACTCAAAATACAATTTGTAAGTAAGAGCACTGATGACTGTAAAAAAATAGCAAACTACAAGGCTAAAGTAATGCAGGTATCTCTCTTTTGAAGGTTACACTTGAAATATTTGGAATGACAATATTTATATGAACGTGTCACAATATATTCAGATTGGTGAAAACAAAGCAGGCTTCATACATATTATACCCATTTTACACTTTCACACTCTAGCAGTTTTATCAATTATTCCTCAAAATGTCTTCCAAAAATTTAATTAAGCTTTTTGCTAGTTTATATGTCTTCATTAATGTTTACAGAGAAGCACTTTTAGATATTCAAGCAACAAATACCAACAAAACTAGCTAGGATCTACAGTCCTTGGTATTCACTAACAAAATCATGATTTAACATGTAACATGGACAACACTTTTTCTTAACTTTTATCCATGATGTTTACAATTTATTTGAAAAAAAAAAGTTTCTTCACTTGTTCCTTTTTTAAAAACATCTGACAACTTACGACATAATGGCTCGAACACAACTCTACAAATCTCACCACTGACAGGTAGCATGTTAGTAATCAAATGTGAAATCATAGAAAAATATTTAGTAAAGAACAATGTCTTTAGTGGGAACATGGTTCATGAACACTGGTCAACTTATTTTCAACAATTGTTTATCTGGAAAGGTACAAGTTTAAAATATTTCGGTAATTAGGTTTTCTCTTATTCTTCACAACAAATATTCTGTCAAACATAAGGGTAACAAATGGGCAGTGTACAAGCATTCCCTTCATGAAAGAGAACAATACTTGTAGCAAGTCATTCAGTAGTTTTTAAAACTAATGCTTACTCTATCAAATATGCAGACCTGACAGTGAATACTATTTGCTTGTTTAAAGCATTCCCAAAATAACAATTATTTTGTAGCTCAAGACATACAAATTGTTTTAAGTATAACTGTTATACCACTGTGAGGTTAAGTATATAATTCAGGCTTTTTAATTCATCTGTCCATTATAAATTTTAGGTTGTTCTTGTAATTTATACCACATTCAGCTTCATACTTTATAAGTCCTACACAGATGTTCACTATTACATGAACATAATTACTAGTTCCACAGCTCAAATAACAATGTATTGTACAGTTTTTCAATACTGCATATGGCAGCACGTGCCATGATGAATCTGTTTTTGGTTTTTTTTTAATCTAACCAGGTTTATTGCATTTTATTACCTTTCTGACTGCTAACACAATACACACACAAAAAAAATTTAGTGTCACATTTGAATATTAGTGACTAACTCTTAATTATTTTTGGACTGCAGTCAAACACTGGTAAAAAGAGATAAAAACTCCTGAATTTATCTAGCTGAATAAGAAAAGGTTACAGTTTCCTAAAGAACACAGTTACCAATAAGATTAACCACAGTCCATTTTATTCTACACTCTACAAAATGCTGCTTAATTAAACTCTCGATATTTGGGGAACCTCACAAAAGTTTGATGTTACACCATCCAAGCCATGACCTAACAACTCCACCACATAGATAATGCCACACAGGACCAAACTACTGCCTTCATATTTTTTAAATAATAATTGCAACTTTTTAAATGGCCCCTTAATGTCCAGCTTGAAAATGCCTATGGCTCTAAAAGCATGTCAAAGCTAGGACTTTTTTGATGTCAGAATGTGAAAGACTGGTGGCTCGGTTTTCTTAGGTGACGATGGAAGATGTGTGGACAAGACATACCTATAGCCTTGGAAATGACCACTATCAGCATACTGCAGAATTATACATAATTACAAACCTTTTCATAAAATGAGATCACTAAATATCAATGTGCTATTAAAAAAAAATTAAGTACAACAATACTGAACACCACCATAGTAAATAAAACACACTGTTTCTGTTGTTCATATTTTACAATTTTTTGTTTTTGAGAGATTGTGAAATTTTCTTTTTTGTTATTCATCATTTGTTTACAAACAAACAACTTTTCATTTTTGTTATCAACAATTATGCCTGAATCTTTAAAATGCTTTGCTAAGAAAAAAATTATAATGTTTTAATAATATTCAGTTTAAATAAAATGCATATGATTTCAACATCATGAAACTTAAAGTCCTGAATGTCAAGATTTGTTTGTACTCAAGATATTTGAGTAAATATCAACTTTAATACTTGTTAAAAAAAAAAAACACAATGACTGAACTATAACATGTGAAAGTCTTGCACAGTTACAATTAATGCAAGACAAATTAAATAAGTTTGTTCAATAACTGAAATAAACATGAATACATTCATGTTTACAGAAAACTATATATTTCAAATTTCAGTACTGATATAAAAATGAGACCAAGGTTTAAAAAATTGGAGCGAAAACAAGGCTAAATACTATTTATCTTAAAAATACATAACACCTATTTAGCCCTGTTTTCTGTCAATGTTATAAACCATGGCATTTATTTTCTTTCTTTTTTCTTTATGTGCATCTTATTTTTTATATATCAGCCTCATGATTATGTTAGAGCATTACTTTTCAGGACTTTAATAACCTTTGAAAAAAAAAGGCTTTTTTATTAGAAAGAATTTAAACTTTTAGAAAGCATTTGTTTCACAATGGGCTTCGATTTTACAACATACTAGATAAAACAACTGATAATACAAACACAACAAAAACACTATACTTTTAATATGAAAAAATATATTATGAGTTATTCATTGTACTTAAAGCAATGTAGAATACCATATATAGCAGAATTAAGTGTAAAAATCAAATTGACAAACATCACGTCATAAATAAAATCATGGATATGTTAAGTTCATTTGTGTAAAATTTAACGAAAAATAAAAAATTCATGAGATCTAAAATCCTGATGCTTTACTTTTTACTAAAGTATCTAATTAATTATTTTCAAACTAATTTATTATAATTTAAAGAAAAACAAGTTTCCACATTATAAACTATATTTACTAAAACTGATAGCTAGTAAGTCTGCAAAACATATCCAAATTTCTTCTGAATTATCTAAACAGAAGAACCATGAAAACAAATCAAAAAACAAAATTTCTTATGAAGAGGCACTGGGACATTATTTTTATTGTATGTTTGAAAGTGTTCATTTACACAAGGCTTAGGCGTCAGATGAAGAAGTGCATTGCTAGTTTCACGCTAGCCCATAAAAGATGCTAGCGTGAAGAAACCGTTAGCAGCGCCGGCTTCTCCAGTACTCTTTATATTCAGTATAACTTACAGTAAGTTTCTCACTTTGATAGCGAGTTAGTCTGACAGAACGACGCACTTCATTGGTTATAATTCCTTTATAGCCTCCTTTTCTCAGTAGGGAGTCAACTGTTTGGATTCGATCCCAACCTGAATAAATTAGGATACATGTCAGGCTTACAGGTTTACATTTTATAAAGATACACTTGTATATAGTAGATCTTACAGAATATGCAGTAACCAATATTTTGTTCCAATATTTATAGTCTAAATGAAAATGATAACTTTTAACATAATGAAAGATATATAAAGACCTCAAATGTATACGACATAGAAAATAACAACACCTTCAATACAGAGAGACTGTTTATAACTGATAAGTTTTTCTGTGTGTGATCTCAGGCATTTTCACAAAAAAGGTTTCCTCACAATTAAAAACATTTGCAACAAAATTTTGTGGGATTTTTTTAAGATCTAAAATTTACAACTGTGGATACAAAGACACAGTATTATGAACATTTCTTTCTTCAGTAAATTCCTAAACTTACATTTCAATAGTATTGTAACTATTCATAACATTTCATTGTTAAGGTAAATTAATTTTCATGGCAAGAGTCACTTCCATTTATTTTTAAATTTTCTAAACATGAGACTTGGCAAATTATCTTTGTACAGTTCTATCATCTTGACTGACCTCCAAAAGATAAGATAGGCCATTTACACTTTTTAGTGAGTTAAATTTCATACAAAGCTACAGAAAGGCTATTGTGCTAGACATCCCTCTGTTAGCAGTGAAAAACTACAGGGAAGGAAATATTTACCTTAAAAAACTTTAGTCTTTTAGGAGATTCTAGAGATTATGCAAATGAAATATGAAAACTATATGATGAATAAAATATTTTTATACTTTATCATAAAAAGGGTTATTATTTAAACAGTATAAAAAACTTGAATCATAAATTATGGTTTAATACTTAGTTTATTGGCATACATTGCGAATAAAGTACTTTAATTAAATGATTAGTATAAAATTGTATAAAGATCTCAGAAGGCACATTTTGACCCCACCCCATCTCCACACTCATATTTAGAGCATCTAAAAAGATACAAATAGATCAATAAAAAAAGCAGTTTCTTGTATAAAAAAAATCTTCAATTGAATCGAACAATGGAATCTTTTTCTTTTCTTTTTACACGTATGTAAAACTAGTAATCTCTTCAACATAACGAATTTGAGACAGTTTTTCTAAATAAACTATAATTTAGGTCTAAATATGTCACCAAAATACTGTTCAACGTAAAGCTACTTAATTCAATGAATTTGCAAATTTATGTAGTGAACAATATTTATGAACAACTTCGAACTATCAGTTCAACATGGTCTCTAATCTCACTAATAACCCAAAATGTTTTCATTACAATTAATATTTTCCTTTTCAAGCAGTTTCTAGTCTAAAAGTTGAGATACATTCTCATTTTGAATATTCCATAAAGCTAAAATTAATAAATGTTTATGTTATTAATACACCATCTTAATCAAGAACACTATACAAATCAACTAAAAATTACATAAAGACTTCTTGAAAGTTAACAAAAATTATACAAGTTAACAAGATATTAAAACATGGCATCAAAAATCAGAAAAAAAATGTATTACATAATAAAATTACAAAGAAACAATATGCCAAAAACCACTAGTAATATCAAAATCACAAAAGTTCTGCAAATAGATGTCTTCCAAATGAGAAAGCTAGTGTTCAAAGTAGATACATAATAAAAAACCTTTCAAGAACATACAGTTAAGGTAATCATGGCCAAAAGTACTGAGAACCTTTTACAGATAAGTACCTTGTTCAGGAGCAACCTCAGGAAGATATGTGGCTGTTCGTTTGGAGCCTTTGTCTGAAGTAAACTCAATACGAATACCATGAATTCCAATCTATAATGTATTAGATTACAAATTAAAAATAAACATTCAGATTAATGATCTTAAGTTGTTATAAAAGTATAAAGAAAGTTTATAAGTGATTTATTGCCGATAGGTAATTGGTTTTGAACACTCAAAGCTTAACAAAGAAGTTTATTCATTATTTTATAGTTAACTTGGCAATAACATAAAATAAAGTTTCATTAGATACAAGAATGCAAGATTCTATTAACTATCACCAGCACATTAACTTTTCAACATATAAAGGTTTAGCAGCTAAGCTATTAAATCACCAGTTCTTCTATGCACACTTACAGACCAAACAACTCAAGTTATCACTTACTCTATCATACAAGTGTTTTCATGTAAGAAAAATTGAGAAACATTCATGATAACCAAGTCAAGAAAAGAAAAAAAAAAACATACATTATCATGAAAATCCACAAATGTGAATGTCTGAAGCCTCCACCTTCAAGTCTGTAACTAAAATGAGAGACACAAGCAATGAATCTGTCTTCAGTCAACCTGAAGATGACCTAAGAAGGTTGAAACATTGTTCTGTATTTTAATTAAGGTTTCTAATACCCATACCAACCATCTTTACAATACATGTTTCTTCAAGTTGGTTTTTAGTTATCACAAATTAGAGAAGTTTTAAAAATAATCATAATCTTGGGGAAGGGGACATATGAAGTTACTGGAGGTTTATATCATCCTTAGCCAAAGAACCCAATGGAAAGTCAAATACTTCAAGAGAAATAATAAACTCATTTTATTTGCTACTGAGAAGGATAGTTACAAAATATGACCCCCATAAAAAAAAAAAAAAAAACTTCAGGATGAACAAAACAACCAAAAATAGAATCATATCCATAAAAACTTCAAGACTTGAAAGCCTGAAAAGAGAACAAGGAAAGCTAAAAACAGTCATGAAAAGCACTACCACATTTCTGAAACCTCAAGAACCAAAGAAAATGTCAGAAAACTATAAAACCAAAGAAAGAAGAAAGCACATACTCTTATATTCACAAGGTCACTGTTAATAGAAAGGAAGAAAACTGAGGGTAAGAATGACTCTGTTTTGTTTGTGCTCATACAAGTAAAACATGAACAAAACAAGAAAGAATCCTCAACAGCCATAGTACTTGAAATTCTTTTACTCAGGATTACAGTAAAATATACATGTAAAAACAGCTGGTATGGGTTGAGAAAATGTTTTATGTAGAGGAGCGAACAACGTTTCGACCTTCTTCCATCATCGTCAGGTTCACAAAGAAAGAAACAGGTAACTAACCGGAAGCTGACCACATGTTTGAAGGGGGTTGTGTAATTGAGTGTAGGAATGTAGAAGGCATGCTTAGATGTTTGATTATATTTATTAATATAGGTATAAAGGTGCTCGGTTTAATTTAGGCTTGAGTAGTTGTACAAGTAAGGCTTCTTTAATTTTGCATTTGTTTATGTTTGTTTCTTTATTTAGTATTTGAGTGTTTTCTATGGTTATGTTGTGCTTATTTGACTCGCAGTGTTCGAAAACATGTGAAGGTGACTTTTTATGTTCTTTATATCTGGTTTCCATTTTTCTACTTGTTTCTCCAATATAGAAGTCATGATAGTTACCACATTGTATTTTATAAATAATGTTGGTGTGGTGTTTGTCAGTGTAGTTTTTACATAGTATAGACCTTAGTTTTGTGCCTGGTTTTTGAATAAATTTGGTATTAACTGGAATATCATATTTTGTCACTAGTTTTTGCCAAATGTTGGTTATTTTTCTACTGATGTCGGGAATATATGGTATGCAGCAGTATATGGTTTCACGATTTTTTTAATTGTGGGACGCTTACTTTGTCAGTTGATTTTACTTTTGTCTAGGTGTGTACGTATAATGTTTTCTACAGTTTGTGGAGGAAACTTATTGATGTTAATGAAGTATTGTTTTGTATTGTCTAATTTGTTGTTAATTTTACCTGGTGAGCATAGTTTTATGGCTGTGTTTATTTGGTTTCTTAGTATGTTTTGTTTCATCTGCTGACCCCAAGGAATGTATAGTCCAGTATGGGTGATTTTTTGATGGATTTCTGTTTTAAATTACATATCGGTTCTTGTAATTTTGAGGTTAAGAAATGATATTTGATTGCTTTCTTCCTGTTCACATGTGACGTTAATGTTGGGATGTATAGCGTTAATGTGATTGAAAAAATTAAGTGTGTGTTCTGTAAATGTGAATACCATAATTGTGTTGTTTACTTATCCGTACCAGTGTAGTGGTAGATGTAATGTTGTGTTAATTGCTTGTGTTTCAACTTGTGTCATAAAAATATTGGCTAAAACTGGTGATACTGGGTTGCCCATGCTTAGCCATTTGTTTGTATATTGTTGTAGTTGTTGAACATGAAGTTTATCTTCATTGTGGTGAATTCTATGATGGTTGCTAACTGGTTGTTGGAAATGTCTATTGATGGGTTAGGGTCTCGAATATAGAATTCTAAAGCTATCTTGCTGAAGCCTGCAAACCGTGAGAAAACATTATACACACACCCAGATAAAAAAGCAAAATTAACTAGCAAAATTAAATATATCCCATGAATTAAAAAATCATTGAGAAACCATATACTGCTGCATACAATATATTCCTGACATCAGCAGAAAAATAACCAACATTTGGCAAAAACTAGTAACAAAGTATCACATTCCAGTTAATACCAAATTTATTCAAAAACTAGGCACAAAACTAAAGACTATACTGTGTAAAAAATACACTGACAAACACCACACCAACATTATTTATAAAATACAATGTGATAACTGCCACGACTTCTATATTGGAGAAACAAGTAGAAAAATGGAAACCAGATTCAAAGAACATAAAATTACTTTCACACGTTTCCAAACATTGCAAATCAAATAAACACAACATAACCATATAAAACACCCAAATACTAAATAAAGAAGCCTTACTTATACAACAACTCAAGCCTAAAATAAACCAATACAAAGGAGCACCTTTATACCTATATTAATAAATATAATCAAACATCTAAGCATGCCTTCTACATTCCTACACTCAATTACACAACCCCCTTCAAATATGTGGTCAGCTATCGGTCAGTTACCTCTTTCTTTGTGAACCTGACGATGACAGAAGAAGATCAAAATGTTTTTCACTCCTCTACATAAAAATTTTTTTAACCAATACTAGCCATTTTTACATATATATTTTTCTCTGCAAGTGGGTTTTCTCATCATCACAGATTAGGATTACAGTAAATTAATGTAATGAGACCAATTTTTTCCCCCTTTTTCATTAGCCATATTTTTGTATGCCAGCAATATCAACTGTTGGGCACACATATATCTGTTTAGATTTTATTACTTATCAGAAACTCTACCAGTCTATCCTCAAATTAAAATTATTTTAGGGAGGATTAAAATAAATTAATCTGTGACTCTTTTGGCATGGTCAAATACATCAGCTGAAAGTCCAAAACTGTAATAAGATCCGAAGTTAGTCAAGATAGAGTTACAAGCTAAAGGTTTGTCATTTATCAGCAATGAGCTGAAACTCAAATACTGAAAGCAGCTTTAAGTGATGCTTGCTGACATTCCTGTTCAACATATAGGGAAGACAAAGACCACCAGGGAAGATGAAGACATAGGAGGGTCAGATCTAACTTGTCATCAGTTTAATTAGAATTTTTTTCCATGATTATTTAGGATTTTTTTTTATAATAAGAAGGTTCAAAGTAGATAATTAGTAGTAGTTGTGTTTTTAAGTCACTGATGCCAAAGCTACCAAATGTTATGTGCAATATATTGGTGTTGAGAATATAGAAATTTCTAGAAGGCCTAAGCAATAGATGTATAAAAAGCTGCATACAAACAAAAAAAAGGGTCAAATAGCTCATACGTTAAACTAAGATTGATAGTTTTCTGACATTTTAGGAGAACAATACATTCCATCAAAGGGTGTTCTAAAACATTGAACCTGTGCATGTGGACTTTGATAAAAAGCAGATGATTTGGAAATGAGCCAAAATATGAAAAAGCAGACAAGTATCGGAAGTTCAGGATACAACTCTGTAACTCAATGATAATAAGTGAACTATATACAGATAGTCCAGCAACAGAAAACTATATACGGATAGTCCAGCAACAGAAAACTATATACGGATAGTCCAGCAACAGAAAACTATATACGGATAGTCTAGCAACAGAAAACTATATACGGATAGTCTAGCAACAGAAAACTATATACAGATAGTCCAGCAACAGAAAACTATATACGGATAGTCTAGCAACAGAAAACTATATACGGATAGTCTAGCAACAGAAAACTACATACGGATAGTCTAGCAACAGAAAACTACATACGAATAGTCTAGCAACAGAAAACTACATACGGATAGTCTAGCAACAGAAAACTACATACGGATAGTCTAGCAACAGAAAACTATATATGGATAGTCTAGCAAGAGAAACAGAAAAAAAAAAGTTTGGTTTGTCAACTGAATTCTGAAGCAACTGAACTGGCCTAAGTGGACGTTTGACAAGAAAGAAGAGAACTGTACAGTATTTAAAATACACATATATGTATATAGCATAAAGAATCTTTGTACATACAATTAACTTGTTTTGAAAATATTATTTTAAAATAAGCAAAGTGCATGCTGTTCATTTATCAAGTTTATCACCAACAAGTTACAAACACTACTGTAGAAGTATCCTTAGCCTGACACATCCATAAATATATTTTAATTCACTATACATTGTAAAAAAAAAAAAGTAACTTTCATGACAGTATGGAAAATGGAATTTTTCACTGCTAGGCAGCTTTGTATAAACAAACAACTGAGTTACAACTGTGTCTTGCCTCACGTGGAGTGCATACTAGGATACTGAGCTTTTTTTTTTTTTCATTTAAGTTTTCTCAACTAGCATAATAACGTTAATCCTAGTTTTTATATTTCAGTTACTTTTACAACAATAAATATAAAATATGTAAAAGAAAATGAAATTCAATACTTATACACAGACTTGGAATTTTTGTTGTTGTCAGTGTTGATGGTCTAAATAATTGATTTTAAATATGCAATTTGAAAACTAAACATTATCATACAGATCAAAATATAATGTCAGGAACAACTACAATTTAACTGGTTTTCTATCCAAGTTATAAATAAGTTAAAATTCTATCAGCATATTTGAATACTCCAAAGGCAAACAATGAAACTCAGGCTAAATATTTCCTAATCTGGTACATAAAAAACCTAGCATCCTAATGTATCTTATAAAGAACAACCTGGCCCAGCTATTGGTTATAAATTATCCAATAGCAAATGTCAGAGAATTTTTTACATTTTTTGAAAGGCAGGATGAGATAAGATGGGGCCATCATTATATATAGGTTTGACTTTCTTGTTTATATCTCAGTGTAACCTCTAATTTTCTTGTTTATATATCAGTGAAACAAGAAAATTAGAGGTGTTAAATTTACATTTATGGTTTAGCATAAATATGCAACTGGTGGTGCTCTCAACTCACGTAGATGTAGAAGTAAAATCTGAAATGGACAATTTGGAGCAAAGAAGTGTAGGTTGAGAATTTATTAAATATTTATTTTTGAAATCAAGAACTTGTATGATATTAAAATATAAATTATAAACTATATCCTGATGCCCAGTTAGTTGAAATACAATGATAATAGTTTTTAACTAAATTCTGAATATGACCTTGCCAAAAAGGCTTTGACATGCACACTTTGACCTACCCATGTTTCTAGGGGTTAATGATTTTCTGCAGTTTTTCTTAGTTTTCCAGATGTTTAGCCACTGTTAACATATAATTAAAATAACATGCATAATTCCAGTATCAAAAGAATTTGGTTATTTTCTGCATGCAATATAAATATATCATTTGTGAAGCTGTAGTAAAGGCACTATCTATTTCATATTGTTTAATGAATCCAATGTATATGTTATTCTATTATAGCACACACTTCTAAAAAGATATGAATGAAAATAAAAAAGAATGTTATAGTGTGCCAACTGCAGTACATCTGCAACATCCAATATAAACAAGGTCTTCCTCCTAATATCAGGGCTCATTACAACAGATGAGATATGAAAGACAGTAGTGATCTAGGAGCTATTTCTCTTAATTGTCATGAACAGTGAATGTTGTGATGTGACCTGGAATAAGTGTGCAAATTGCAATTATTATCTGTTTGCAATATTAGGCATATTGTGTAGTAGGTCTCTACTGTTCAAGTCCCACTTCTTATAATACTGGATCTTTAGAACTTTAAAAATCCATTGTTAACTCGTGACTTCATTAGCAACTCTTACACATGAAAATTCCTTACAATACATGCAGCTGATATAAAGTTTGTCATGTTGCTAGAGAATAAGACATTTTTAATAGAATTTTATTAATACCTTATAGCAAAGAGGGAAATGGTTAGAAAACAATCATTCTCTAATGACTACATTACTCCAAAATATCAATCAATGATCACATGATTTTTGTGTTATTTAGCATGTGAATTACCCTACTAAATGTTAACACATTTTACACAGGCTAATCTTTAATCTTTCCTGATTAGATGTAATATGGGCCAAAATGTAAACATATACACATACATACATGAGACATAAGAAATAATGAGGTTCTTTACACTTATTACTCTTAACTGACCTCCCAGTCTAAGTAATCCTGTCCATCTTCAAAGTGTCGGAGAATTGAGACAGAGACATGAAGCTTATTAAACTCATCCCGACTGATGGGGCTGAAACGACTGTCCTTTAAAGCACTATTAACAGACAAATAAACAAAACGAAGATGTATTATGTGAACTACTTGGACTGGTAACCTTCCAGAAGATCTTAAATATTTTGTAACCTTTCAATTAATGTAAAACTGTTTCAGACACAGGTGCTAAGTTGCAATAATAAAAGATTGTATATACATATATATACCTTTTTAAAAATTGAGAAAAAACAACAAAAAAACATTTCCATCTATCCAGTCCATTCAAATCAACTACATATTCATTCTTCCCACTCAGTCTGGCAATAAGCCAAAAACAATCAAAACAAGTGGTTAACAACATAATACATCAGTTAATAAATTATACTGATACTCTTAGCAAAAATAGTTCCAGTAAAATGTTTAAGTTATCTAAAACTAAAATGAAACAGAAAGCATAATGAAACGTTCTCTCTGACTAAATGTGAAAGGAAGGTAAAGATAAAAACAAATGGTAGTCAGATCAAAATATTTTAAAACTCAAACAAAATGTGACCAATGATTTTTTTTTTATTACCAATAACTAAGCAACCACTTACCAAGCTCTTACAAGACAGTAATGCATTATTGCAGGTCATTCATATAGCATAAACATTTGTCATGAAACCTAACTCTTAGTTATGCACTGGCCATTATTTACTTTAATATTATCATCACTAAAAGTAGATGTAAGAAAATACCTTTCAAGCACAAGGACCAATTCATTAACTTGCAAACTCAACATGTTTCTATTCTGTGTGTAATAAGATAAAAAAAAATCAGCTGGCATATCTGAAACTAATCTACTTACTACAATGTACATAACCCATATGTTAGTTCCTATGTAAGTAGCCAAAATTCCTGTGCCATCTATTGAATAGCACCATTAAAAAAACAATCCATAAAAATTTAACACTTTGGGTACTTAAGATTTAGACAATTAGAAAAATGACTGTAATAGATGAAACAACCATTTTTCACAATAGAACACAATATTATAAAATTACTCTCCTCTCAACAAACACATAATTTCAATTAAGACTGCATGTGTTTGATTATATCCTCATTAAAGTAATTTTTAAATATACTGAAATTAATAAAAATATTTTCAATAAACATTACCACTTTTAACATAAAAAATACAGTTTATATTAGTAAAATTTATGAAAATTGAGCTATGTACATTAAATAATTTTAATGTAATGAGTTGCATATAACTAAACAGTACAATCTAAACACTTTTCTCATGCAGCACTGTCCAGCAAAAAATCCTATTTTAAGAAATGTTCACCTTTTCTCAATTTTTTTTTTCAATGAGGTATGAATACTATGATTAGTAATTACTAAAACAAACAGCCACCCATATAGTGGCCATTTCTACTAGTCAAATGAATCATAAAATGTCAACATATCTTGTATCTATTTCCAACTGCACTTACCTTGTCACTGCATATTCCCTGAGTCCAGAGTGTAGGTTCATGGAGTTGAAGGTCCCAATACAACCCCTCAATCTTCTATCTTTTCCTATCTTCCAGGTAACAAAAAGAGGGCTAAAAATAAACCACAATTTACATAACTGACTTAATTCAAACAAAAATATCAATAATGTACTCAACTTCACAAGGATTATAAAAAATTAAAAAACAACATTAAAATTTTTATATGATCCCTCTGTTAAACTGTTCATACTCTTAAGTAAGTAATGATAATTAGATGATTGAAATGGAAGTGCTGCAGTATTCATATAAGCTATGGTAATTTTCAAACTAATTTAAAAAATTGTTTTTATTGAATTAGATGTTCTAAACACTAACTATAATGCTAAGATTTGTATTATTGTAACTAATTTAAAAATACAGTAAGAATTAAATTCAGTTATCATAGTTTTAGCTCAGGTCTCTATAATAATAACCTTATATCAAACACATGAAAAGATTAATTTATAACACACTGAATCCACAAAAATTAAAACTATACCAAACTGATACAATAATAAAACAATATTAAAAATCACATGAAGAAAAAAAATGTTTTCTGTTTCAAATAAAAGGCTATAAAAATTACACAAGAAGTTACTTTAATAAATGTTTTTTCTCAAAAGTAGAAAGTATTGTTAATGAAAATATTTAAGTCTATTGAAATGTATTAAATCCTTATTAGAAATCAGCTTTACACAAATGTTTGTTTTTTTTTATTAATGTATCATTAAACAGTGATTTCTTTGGTTCAATAAGAGACCACTATAGTACATATTTACAATCATATCATGTAATCAATTAACTCTGTTATGGATGAATTATTCAGTCTGTTGTGTATTGTTACAAAACAAATCTAATCAGCAACACCTTAGGCATGAAATAAAAGGTGTGGCAAAAAAAAAGAAAGAAAAGTTCAACATGAATTAAAAGGAATGAAATACAAATTAATAATCATGCTGGTAGAGACATTTATACCAATGATACGAATTTTATACCATGTATTCAATCATATGCGAGTCAGGTCACATGTGTTTAACTTTAAACACGATGGTGGGTAAAACAAAATAAGCAGCCTAGCTAATTAATGAATGAGTAAAGAAAATTTTTTAATTTGCAAGCAATGGTATATAAACAAGCTATTCTACAGGATGAAATAAGGAATACAATAATACTGTAATGTTAAAATTCTTCCTATCAATTAGCAACTGTATTTTGCCTGAGATAACCATTTCAGAAGATTCAACTCAATGTTTCAAACTACAGCTAAACATTTCTTTATTATGTGTACATTTAACTGTCAGCTAATATCCTGATGATGAGAAACTCACTTGAATTAAAAATGTATTCTTAAGACAGCTGGTGTTGGTATTAAAACTTTAATTAAAATAAAGAGCAGAACAATATTTCAACCTCTTTATTAATCTGAAGATGGCCTAAGAAGGTCAAAATGTTGTTCTGTGCTTTATTCTAATTAAAGATGTAATATCCACACCAGCCATCTTTAGAACACATTATCAGTTAATATCTTGTTGTATGTCAACCATGAAGTCTTACGTATGCTCCTAAGGCTAGACATTTACTTTATAAAAAATGTTATACCTTCTTCAGATCTGAGCTCCAATTTTGCAGAAAGATACATTTTATTTTCAACAACTAAATATTTTTTCTGTATTTAGTAAACACTGCTTTAAATAAAACCAAAAGCTGAATATTTAATAACAATCAACATACTATCTTTCATTGAAAAAGTCATTTTTTCCATAAGCATTACTCCTCTGAGAAAAATTAATATTCTGAATTTTGTACATCATTCATCAGATAAAAAACAAAAAATAAATGATAACTCATGTAGTAAGCATTTCATATTAGAAGATATGGGTTGTTTAGAATGTGTTCAAAGATATATGCATAAGAAGTACTTGATACACTGCTATAAACATACAATTAATGCACAAATGGAAAGCTTAAATCTGTGTCTATGATACAACAATGCTTGTAAAGTGACCTAAATAACTGTTGTATTTCCAAGGTTTGTGCAAGCTATCATATGAAAAGTATTATATAATTTAATTTAGAAATACGTGGTTTACACGCTCAGTGACGAGTTACTAAAACAAGAAAAATAAATAACAGGAAACTTCATATGAAAGTAACTTGAGGATTTATAGAATACAATTAAATTTAAGTAATATTTGTTAATAATGCTGGGTTTAGAGAAGGAAATAAAGTGTTATTGTTATTGGAGTTGCTAACATTTTGCAAACTTCAATGAAAAAAAACCAAACTTTGAAGTTCTATCTCAACAAAGAATTGTACAAATTTTATATTTGTCAGAGGTCTACTTATTATATACTCCATTCTCACCCCATCAAAAAACAAAAACATAATTAAAATGCTAAAAGAAACAATGACTATACACCCTATATGTTTGACTTACTTACAATTTATTTAATAAAACAAATTAAAAAATCACAGTTTACTAGTTTAATTCGTGATACAAACATATAAAAACTTCAAATCAACTTTATTTAAGAAACCATACACCATACAAGAAAAAAAAGCAGTTAAAATTAATTTCATGACAATGATTTCGTACCAGTTCCAATTCAGACCTTTCAGTGATTAAATAGATACCACAGACTATTTCCATGGCCAATAAAAAGATCCAATAAACAAAACAGGTTTTTGAAAAAAAAAAGAAAAAAGGTGTGTGTGTGTGTGTTACATTATCATGAGCTATCCAAGCTCAAATGCTCAATTTTTTTCTTTCACTTAAAAAAAAGTTAATTAAGCTAGGTGTACCAATTATAATAAATACAAAACACTATTCAGTCATCTGTATAAAACAAAAGAGTTTAATCAATGCCATTACAAACCATTCCAGATTCCTATACCAGTTAAAACAACTTGCAAACAACAAGTGCACAGTTTGAAAACGTGTTATATAATAAAGTTCCAGAAGTGTCAATGTCCTAAACAAGTAAAAAACATAATGGCTAGACAAGTATGGGTACCATCACTTATAGGAACTGGATTTTGCTTACATATAGCAGCTGCTTGATGTTTATATAATTTTAATGGTGTTCTCATAAATAAAATACCATTAGCAGGTATATTTGAAATAAGAAACTTTCCATGTCAGCATGTTTACTTGTGCCAGAGGATCACAAAATATAGTTTTGTAAATAAATATCTCATTTCACTCACCAACAGACAGAATGAATGAGAAACCTACAGGGTGGCCCGTAAGTCCCTACCCATCCATATGTTATTATGTTATATTCAATTATGCATGTATTATAAAGTTGTTTCTTTTTTATCTGAGAAATATGGCTGATATAAGCCCATTTACACTTGAAAATGTCTCAAGAGAACATGGCCGCATAATATTATGCAGCGAAAATGAGGGACAGCACACAGATACACTGGATACATAAGATATATGGATGGATAAGGACTTACAGGCCACCCTGTACAAATAACCTTTAATTTTTTTTGTTTTATGCACTTTCCACACATGATTTCATTGTACTTATATCCATTGTTTGTCTTTAGATAAATGAGAAGTAGACACAGATTCAATAAAAACTTTATGAATGGAATATTTTGTGTCTATGGCAGTTTTGGTTTCTTAGGTCTAAGGTCAACAAAAGAACTGGTTTTACATTGCATTTATATATTTGGTAAGATTAACAACAAACCTACAGCTATGAACAATCAATTTTATTACAATTGGTTAAATAGATTGAGAGTCCATAAAACCAACACTTTATTTGTCCAACAGCAAAATGATGAATGAAATGAAACCACTGTTATGAGATACACACACACACACTAGAAATATGAATTTTATCTTTCCATTGTGCTTTTCTGGGTCAAACACAGAACAATATTAGTATGAAAAATGTAACCCATTGCCTGTATTACACATACCTCTACATGCAAAACAATCATGTGTCTATTAGACCAAACATTAGTTTCTCCATTTGTAATGTTATGCATCAAGTAACAAATAGAGCAAATAGCCTTACATTTACTTAGTGTGAATGACATATTCAAATAAAGTGAAGTGAAGAGAGTTACCAGCTGTCTAAAAAATACACAGCAAACTTTCAGTGCCACATTTTCTTTAGTGCCACATACAAACTAGGTCACCATAGTTGCTTAAGCCACTTGTATAAAAATGCAGTGGTAATCTTTCTAACAGATAAACTTAGTTTGTGATTTTAAAGTAGCATTTCAAAACAAAGCAAAAATGAAACCAGGGCAGATTTGAAAAAGTTTAGAAACATTTATTTCTGAAGAAAGGAGGAAAATAAAGATAAATGAACAAAAATGTTAAAAAGTAAACATTTTTCAACCTACACAGTGTATCGGTCAGCAGGGATACAGAATTATACCTAATCTACTCCTTAATATACATCATGTAAGAAATGGTGTTTTTGGTCAACTATGCTTCAGAGAGAAACAGATAAAAACAAAGTACTAATGTAGAGAGAATGTAAATGAATCATGCCAATAAAAATATTTTAGTTAACAAAACCATAGAGATAAATCAAAGCAAAAATCCAAGTTTTCACAAGCACTTGCAATGTTATTCTGTGAAGAAAAACACTAAAAATGTGAAAATTTGTTATTTTTGAACATGCACACTTCAATTTAATTAATAAACACAAACTGTCATAAATAACATATTTGTGAAAATTGTTGAAAGTTGTTTTGTTTTTATTCATGTAAAGAGAACAATGGGTTCAAAATCAGCCTGATTTAGCCCTATATATTACTATTTCAAGTTTATCAAAACAAACCTCTTGAGGTACATGTAGAAATTCAAGTAACTGACAAAACCAGACATTATTACTACCTATACAAATTTTGTCGTTAGACACACCTAATAAAACAACTTCAGAATAGAAGAACTGATTTTATACAGCAACAAGGGGATGAGGTAACTGACAGCCACATATTGATTCTACACATACTCATTTAGTTGGTAACGGTTTTCAAGTACCTCTAAAGTGAGAGTGAATTTTGCCAAGCTGTATCAAGACCAAAAAACCTAAACTTGTGATTTTCCCTGAGGTGGAGTCAGGGGTGGATTAACAGAGAATATTGAAGCAGCATGCTCAGGCTATATATAAAAAAAAAAAAAAAGGACTGTTACATACTTTGTTAACTTGATCTATAGCTGTCAGCATGATAAAACTGGTAAAAGAAAATCTAATCCAAGGTTTGTTTGATCTTTAATCCACCCCTGGGGATGAGGGTATCCATAAAATTACTACTGATAAAACTTCTGACTGCAGCTCATTATTGTAGGAGCTTTATTTTTGTGTGTGACATAATGAACATTTCTTATTTAAACTGAACTGATAAGAGAAATAAAAACCAAAAAGTCTGCATGCTACACATTTGGTTTAGTTTGCCAAATACATTACTTAACTGGCTTATAATAGCAAGTATTCCAAACTGAGGTTAAGAATACAGTCTTTAGTTCATAATATTAATAATACAGGTTTATATACCTGAAATAAACCAATACAAATTTCTACCTTAACTACCTATTTACTTCACTCTCCATTATATTGTAAAATACAACATATAAAGTTCGTGAAAAGTAGCATTTTATGTTTAGGTAACGACAATAAGGCATTCAGTATACAATTTCTGAAAGATGAGAAGATATGGCCAGTTTAAAAAGACAGCTACAAATAAACAATAACCTAAACCCAAAACAAAATTTAGGGAAAAAAACAGATCAACTAAATCAGTGATTATTTATTAGTTTTTTTGTGGCACAATGATTTTAAGACAGATGCTTAAATCAAACTTAAGCTTCTCTTATACAACTGAAAAAACAAAAATTATATGCCAAGATGTTTGACTTTTTTTAGAAAAACATCATCTATTAGCAATAGTGAATAAATGTTGGTTTTTAAAACTTAAACAGAAGTCGCATGTGATAGAAAAAATTCAAGAAAAATTAAAAGGAAATCCTTTACAAATACTTATATCAGGTTTTCCTCTTCTTTTTTCTTTTTTTTTTATTAATAATGCTTCCCTAATTTTCATTTTGTGTATTTCTAGTTCTTTACCTAGTAACTTTATGTTCTCATCGTGGGTTTGTTTTGTACCATGTTATCACGTTGTGATCCTTTTATGAGTTTATTAAATGATTTAAATTTCTAATAGTTTCATTAATATATACTGAAAAGATTTACAATTTTCCCAAATTTGATGCACAGATCAATTTATGTAGTTTTCATTATTGTATAGTTTGGTTAGAAAAATCCTTCATTTTTGCCCATATCTTTTGTATAAATTTTCTTTCATTATCCAAGTTGTTCCATACTTTTATACACTGTTCTCCTCCACTTCTTGTGTATATTTTTCGTGAATGTTATTTTCTGTCTTGCTTCTAGCAAATTTTAGTTATTTATCAATTACATTTTTTCTAGAAATCTATTTAAAACTTTTTCATAAGTTTAAAGAAATACTTAGATTTCCTCATCAAATATATTCAAGATCTTTAGATAGCCATCACTTGGCACAGGTGTAAAAATAAATGCAAAAAGATGTATATATATTTATTCCACCCACACACTACCTCATGTTTTCCCATGTTAGTAATTGCTTTTCTGTTAAAAATATATTTTAGCAGGACTTAGGATGTATCTTAGTCAATGGTAACTAAAAAAAACTGATGGTACTCTGACTACTAACAAGTACAGGCAGATTCTGATTCATCGTGTCATTTCCTAAGGAACATAACTTATTGGGAGGGGCTTCATTTTTCAGTAAAACAATTATATCCAGCATAAAATAAGCACAGTGAAATAACATTATGATGGAAAGAAGTAGATGGACCATTCAAACCCATAACTAGGGCTACACAAGTCTCAGTATGAAAAGTTTTTGAAGTTGTATGGGCTTATGCAAAACTGAAAAGGTAAAAAGGTAACCCAAAACTAACATTATTTTTGTGTTCATCAGTGTGACTTTCCAAACCTTTCCATATTGTTATGGTATTTTGAAAATGCAACATTTTTTATCATTAAGAAAAAAAGAGACTGAACTGAAGATTAACTGTAACTTACTACATATCCTTGGAGGGACAGGTAGCTATTATCTTCCTGTACCATCAATGTCCCTCTCCCATACTTCATTTGTCCAATTATGACTTTTTTTGTGAACTCTTGTTTTACCTTTGGTGAGATTTACAAGTTTCTTTCCACCAAAAGGAAGCTTCTACAAATTAGAACACATCCAAAACACTAATTCCTTTTAACTCTTTGTAATACACGACATTCTTATTAAGGAAAACTGTTTTTAAAACAAACATTTAGAGTGTAAACAATGAGGAAATGTGAGAATGACAAATACAATAAGTAACCTTTAAATTCTATTCAAAAATAAATCTGAAATCAATCATTTTCCTTCGAGATGGGAATAAAGGGCATAGATTAGAAAGTAATGCCATATAGTACTCAAACTGGGAGAAGCCCATATTACACACAGCCATAACAAGAGAGACTTTGAAATGGACAAATAGCCAAAAAAGTATGAGGTGACTGAAAATTAACATAGAAAAGGACACACTATGAACAGGAAAGATGAGCATGATGTACACACACACATCATCATCATCAGTGAACCCAAGAACCTTCAAAAGTTGTTACAGTATGTTTGAACATATAAATATGCATCAGGAAAATTCCTCATGCCTATTGGTAATCAATCCTATGAGCAAAGCTAGAAGTATATGGTCTTCACAGATGAATCCAAGTTAAAATAGTTCAGAAACAACCAACAGTTATTAGTTTGACAGCAGAAAGAACAGTATCACAGTCATTGTACAACATTTGCAATAAAACAAAATGAGGGATTTCAGATGTATCTCAGACCATGCTAACAGTGAATTATATAAAAAACTGATGGCATCTTAATTGTTTATAAGCACCTGCAGATTCTGATCTATCAAACCATTTTCTGAGGAACATGACAACGGGAGGGACTTCATTTTTCATCAAGACAATGATCTCAAGTGCACAAAAAATATAGTGGAATGATAATCTGATGGCAAAGAACCTAATGGATCATTCAAAACCACAGCTTGGTTGCATGTGAGAGTAAAGAAATGTGAAAAATGAAATAATTAATTTGGGATAAGATGAAATGATAAATTTAGAAATTTAATAACTTGTGAAAAAAAGAAAATCATAATTACATAATCATAATATAAAAGAAATAGTACTAAATTAGGTGGACAATGTATACAAAGACTATACTTTTTTTCTAATATAATGAATATACTGTAGAAAGCCATGTACCTCATCATAAAGATAAAAAGCTTTAAGGAAAACAAATTTATTCAATTACTCATTGGTTGTAATTCCTACATATCAGTATATATACCTCTTATGTGAATCAGTGACTATATTCATTGTATATTCATGTAACTAAAACTTTAACCAGATGAAAGCTACTTATTGTGGTGAATAATTTTCATTTATTGACTAAAAATGTATTATAGTTTATGCATAAATAGTTAAAGCTAATTACATATTGGACCTTTTAATCACATAATTTCTAAACTGCTATCATATATTGTTTATTCAATCACATAAATACAAAGTAAAAATGTGTTCCAACATATTTGTAAAGATGAAAAACTTTTTTAAAACATTAATGATATACAGAAACAACAATGAAAACATGCAGTATTCCTCCTCTCAAACATTCAGGAAAAGGACCTGCAGTAATACAATGTATTACCCATGTGCACAAAGAAATTTAGAGGTAAAACAGCATTCACAAAAAAAAACCTGACACCATTCTACAACCCTCACACATACATGCAGAGAGAAGTACAATATCATACACAAACATATGTATGAAAAAGTCAAGTATTCACTCACCTTTTACACATACACATGAAAAAGTACAGTATCATACAACATTTGTACAGGTGCAGGGAAATGTCCAATATCGTGTAACACCCATCAAAGCTAAGCAATTAATTCGATATCTATGTCACATGAAACAATAAATTACTCAAGATTTCATTTAAATTATTAGTGTCATGGAAAATTAATGTAATCAAGAACAAAATTAGTGTTTGAAATTGTTCCAAATACCTCAGGGAAATTATTAACATTAAGATGTTTCATTATTATTTTTGATTTTTTCAAGATATTTCAGTTTAACCAATTAGTCAAACATAATTAATCAACAAGCCATACCATTAATCAATCAGCAAACTTTAGTAATCATACAGCTCTAACATTTGTGAAATGTATACACTCATGGAAAAATGTAGTACTTGGAAACGCTCTCAAATCACGGAACAATAGTACTAAGACAAGAGTTACAGTAGCATACTAAATACTGATACATGTACAAGAAACGGATCATTATTATACCATATTGATACACATACACAGTACAGAGTCTTGCAGCATTCGTACCTTATATACACAGCTACAGATTTTGTTTGCTGCCCAAATATATTAATTTACACAGTAATCAGAATCACACATGAAAGGTCTAGCATTTATACTTAGTCTAAAAACATTTAGAGCATTTCATTATGAAATTTGAAGGAAACTATTACAACAAATAATCTATGTTGTAATACTTATTAACCATTATCTGAGAACAAAGAATTATGAATGCATAAGTGAAAAGGAGAAAAACAAAAACAAAGGATTTACATCTAGCCACAACATTAAGACCATTTCATCCCACACATAATATATGGTCAAGAGGTCATGTGATCCTTCTTGAAAGCTGTCCTAGCCCACCTACCCAGCTTTTTTTTTTTAACATCAATTTCACAACAGACTAAATCATAACAACCGTCATATAAAGTTAGCTCAAAGCACTGGACTAATTTGCACAAAAGAAAATGTTAACTTACTTATTTAGATCCCATGCTTCAATATCTCCCATTTTTTAGTTCATAATCCTTGCAGCATTTCATTAGTTCACTAGAAACTGCATATCTTTGGCACCTCAATTTTTCTTTTGATATACAAAAAACAAATATCAGAAAGATCTTTAAGTTCTTATGATCATTCATTCAGTACCATAATTGTCTGGATGGAAGAACTAAAAGTTTAAATTATTTTTCACTTCAATGACATGAAGCATCTTGTTTAGACTGAAGAGAAAATACTGTTTCTCTCTTCTAAAACAGGCTCTCAAGATAAATGCATTAACTCTGTTATTCCACTCTTATTTAACTGCAACATAAAATGCTTTTTTTTGTATTTTTATTAATAATGAACACTGTGTTCAACTTTAATTAATCAACGGAAACATGATTTAAATAATTCCTCACCACTAATCATACAAGAAATTTAATAAGGCTGTCGTTAGTATTTGATTTGTACATGGTTTGTAAGTGACAGATTTGTCCTTCACCGACATATTTACTGATAAACACTTTCCCAGTTTTACAATCATTTCCAAAACACAATAAAAAAAACAAACAAATGTGATTTAATATTTCATTACTTATCTAAAACTTTGCACAGAAAACTCTAGGATGTCTGAAAGGTTATAATCTTTCTTTATAAAATTCAAGTCATTGTGATTAAAATCACATTTCTTAAGCTTAAAATGTTTGTGTAAATTATGCCCTAAAAAATGTGCCCACTAAAATGCTCTACAGGGAAGATGTGTGCTCATGGCACTAGAAGAGATAACAAATGTTAAAACATACTGTGTATCAAATAAACATGCAAAAAGGTTTATGCATTCACTTTAATTCTCTCCACTGGTTTCATACACATGTAACAGTCTGAAAAATATTGCTATTAAATAGTCCTTCCAAAAACTGACACCTTATAGTTTAAAGTTAAAATAAACTGACTTTTCACATCAAAAGCCCAAAATATTACAAGCACTTACTGTTGCAATAAAGCCAAAATTTCATATACCATAAGCACAGATACTGTCACCACAAATATCAGATTCAGCCATTTGCATGGAATTGTGTTTCATGGCACTAATGTCGCAATATATTTACGGGCAAATCATGTGAAGTAATAACCATTTCTTGTTGTTCTTTTTTCAAATAATGAAGGTAGACTGAAAATGCAAATTTACTTTATATTTTTGCCAAAAAGAAGAAATTGCTTCAAACAAAATCAGACTCAAAACCATAGAAGATTATTTTAATAGTAATATATACTATAAATAACTATGTTATTTGATAGACTGTTTAGGCAAAGTATTCATGATGAATACTTTGTATAATGTACGACAACTGCCTGCTATGGAGATGCGGGTGTAGAACACGATGTTTCAAAAGTCTTCCACATTTCATCTTCTGACTTGAAGACAAAAGACAGAAGACTTTTGAAACATCTTTCTCTACACTTGCATCTCCATAACAAGCAGTTGCCATCCATTCTGCAAAGTTTCAACAATAGGTTGTTACCAAAAATATATTTTTATCTATTCTGGAAACTACACTTACAACTTTATTTAACCAATTTATTTGTGAGGGATGAATGTCAGATAACTGAAAGATCATTTGTACATTTTTTTTTTTTTACATTTAAACTATTAAAATTTAGAATATTGTATTTAGTTTTGGTTCTTTAACACTATACTAATTTATATAATTTAAGCTATAATTAAATATCTTTCATCTTTTTTAATTACATTTCTTTCAGTGATAAATTTGTAATCTTCAGTTATGATTCATCTTTGTAATTGTAGCCTATACCTTCAATTCTAATCACCTAAGGTAAATTTCTGGTATTAAATTTATTATCAATTTAAATGCCTTACAAAATTCATGACTAACAGCTACACCTAGAACTCTGGGCTAATTATGTTAAAAATCGAGTTTTGATGCCTCTGGTGGCCACAGGGAAAATATTTCATTAAGTAGGTTTATGCTAAACAGCAAACACATACTAACAGCAATACACTTATGTGATATTAGTAGTATGCAACTTCTAATGCACTGTAATTGATATGGCACTATAGTGTAACTTTCAATAACCATTTTGAAGAACAAAGAAATTATTCCACTTATGCTGAATATATTATTTGAAGGAAACTAAATGTATCCTTTTCAACCTATAACAAACTATATTTAGCCTGTTTAGTCTAATACACATTGTAGCTCACAACACTGATAAACATGTGAAAAAATATTGTCTGTCTGTTAGAATTTTCTTCATTCTAAACGTTTAAATTATGCAGAATTTGTAAGGGTGGAGCTCCTGTGCTTTTAAAGATTATGAAGTTAATTACTTATGCTGAAGTAATTATTTTGATTCAAAAAACGTTTTTTCAAGTTTAATAATATTAATAGTTTAAAGGAAATATTTAATCGTATAGTTCTGTAAACAAAAGATTATTTTACGTAGCAAAAATTTTGTTGTGGCCATATAAAAAAGAAAACCGTAGAAAAGTTGAAAAAAACAGCTGTTTGCCATCAGACTGCTAGCGAGATTATAACAAGATGGCTATGTCTTTGTTTGGTAAAATCAGCTGTACGAGTAATTGTGATGGCTTTCGTCACTTCAACAGTTCAAGACTATCTCACAAACATGTAATTCTTAATAAATATATAAGAATTTTTGATGAATTAATACTATAACATCTATCTAAATACAACAGGTAAATTTAAAAGATAAAGAACTTACTAGCTGTCGTTGGGGAAATTAGGAGTTTTAGGTGTCTCAAATTGGTTCAAGTGACAATACAAAACATCGAAACAGAAAAAGCACATTTCCATACAAATAACCATTCCATTTCGATAGAGAGATGGTTGATACGGGTTTGGGTGAAAAAAGTTTCCATTGCAACAAGGACCTGTATGATGGTGGTTAAACTTTTGTTTCTTAGCCCCACAGCAACCAGCCGCCATTCCTACCCTATCTCTTCCCTCTGCTCATTAGCCTTCAATGGTATAGCTTAGCGTCCTCTGTCTCGCAACTAATGTAATACATCACGTATAGGACAATTCATTACCTATAGCATTTCTCCGATATTCCAGTTCAGATCCGCTTCCTTGCATGATTGAAATTAGTCAATTTTTCTACCTAAATTTTGACATGTTTTCATTAATAAAAAAATTATCAATGTAATTAGTTATTACACAATTCGTTATTACATAGCATTTTAATCCAAATTAGAAACAAAAACGAACTACACAGCCATTTGAATGTGTCTTATATAATGACGTCATAAAAGCGTCAATATAATAATCATTTTGGAGGGTATTTCAAACCTGTGTTACTTACATAATAAATAAATATTTGCTTTATTTCGGAAATGATGTAAATAAACATTTTAAATAAACATTTTAAATGTTTATTTACATCATACTTTTTTTACTTATGTTATAAAAGTAGTACATTTTTAAAGAATACTTACTTTTAGTTCAATATTACATAGTTTTGTTTCCCTATTGATGTAACATTATTTATTTAACATTTATGTTTTGTGATATATTTTCTCTGCTTAAGTTTATATTTTCTTCGTATTTTACTGACAATTCTTATGAAGTTGTGAACAATTTCAATTATTTTTCCTGAAGTCGGTTCATGTAGTATGCAGACCTATAGGTTTCTACCTTTCATTTTCGTCATTGTATGAACAGTATTCGCTTAAAACATGATCGAGAAAGTCATTGAGTTGATATTGTTCTATCTAACTTTGTTTTTTGTCATGATCTCAGAGATAGTTTGTCAATGGAACGCATAGTTGTAAACCTGCTGTTTGAACATGATGTTCGACAACACTGTCACCCAGAGATAGGTCAAATGATACACCGAGGTTATGTCTTCTGTGAGGTTTGAATGGAATGGACAACTTCAAGGAAAGAAAGTGCTGGTTGCTGTGCGTAAGTATCACATTACCAATTCAACTAACGTGAAATTTAGCCAGTTTTGCCCAAGACCTCAAATGTGTCAATCTGAAACATCATTTTGAGTGAATTGTTATCCTGTAACTTATTTTTAATAAGGCAATCTTCTATTATATATAAATTGAATTACAGATTTTGTTAATTTTTGCGTTGTTATAGGTAAATATTGCTTTTTATTGTGTTCAGCTAATTTATTTCTTAGCTAAGACTCAGTTAATTTCAACAGAACTAAATTACTTTAAAATTTATCTGACTAAACCTCCCTTTATCCATGGCTACCTAATTTACTTTTTGGGAGAAATTAGCTTACTTGAAAACGCCATAGAATAGGTAGAAAGAAGTTGGGTTAGTTTCTGAAGAAAGATAGTTGTTTTAGAAAAATGTCTGACTTTTACCGATCCTATAAAGGTTCATGATTCGTTCTTTCTTTAACAACAGAATCGAGACAATTAAACAAAATCTGGTGCACCCAGAATGATAGATTTCTCCTGAAAATCTACCTAAATACAAAGGATGTATAAGCAACGGAGGGTTTCCGAGATGGAATGCCACCTGATGAACTGCATGGGAATGTCTGTACAAGACTTCCTGTCATCACCAGCACGAGTAACACATACCCAACTCTTATAACGGACATCTGAGACTAGAAGAGAAGCACTGAAAGCACTGCTAGAGGAGAAGTCTGTCAGTCATAGCTGTTCTCCTGGTAGATGAAACAGTGGGTATCAGTTTTCAAAAACTGAATACCACAGGATACTTGAGAGACCTCAGTACTGGGAAGGTACAGGGTGAATATGGATAGCAAAGAAACCTGTGAATGTACAAAGCTGTTGAAGAAACTGCATGGAAAAAATTTTCATTGTGATGCCTTGAATCAGGGTCCATATACTTATTAAAGGGGTCGGGATCCTAAAATATGATTATTACGTTATACCCACAATATTGACATTAGAGCCACGTATTGTCTAAGAACCAACAATGCAAATGGCTTAGACACAATCACGGGTTCTTGAGAAAGAGAGAATGAAATGTACCTGATGCTCAAAAGTATTATGAAAGAAGACCTAGATATTTTTTTCAAACATTTTAGACAGCTAACTATTTGAAATGGTTACCCTCAGGAGCATACCGCCTAACATATTATCTTGAGTATAGACAGTCCAGCCCTAGATTTTATCAAGCGCTTAAGTGAGACATAACTGGAACACTGGGATACAGTCTTGGCTGAATTTTGCTGATAGTTAGACCCAGCAGAAACGTCAGGCAATATATTGTGCTGAGTTCTAGGCTTGGAAGAAAAGCATGATCAAGTTTCTAACAACCAAAGTGAACAATCTGCACCATCTACATAGTAAAAATACATTAAATGACTTTTGAAGATCATGAGGACATCCTCGTGGATGAGTTTGTCTAGAGGCTTTCAAGAAAATAATGAGGCATTAACTTACTTGGACAGTGTTCATCATGACAAAATACAAGGTGGTGGTTCTGAAGTGGTCACAAAAGAGGAATAATGATGCAGTGGCTACACCTTGAGGATACCCCTACAAGTTGAGTCCAGAGGTTTAGAAATAGTGGACTGCTCGAGTATATGTTGTGGATAAAATAACAATACCACCATATACACAAATGACGTCCTATGGTTTATTAACATCTAGTGCGTTGGTGCCATGTACCATGATTATAGAGTTAAAAAATGAAATGTGCTGTTTCACGAAGGGATGCCCTACGCTAGTACAGCGGTAAGTCTACGGATTTACAACGCTAAAATCAGGAGTTCGGTTCCCCTCGGTGGGCTCAGCAGATAGCCCGATGTGGCTTTGCTATAAGAAAAAAAAAACAACTCACGATGGCTATTATCGCAAATAAAGAAAGTAAGCTTGAAAATTAAATCAGAAGTGGAATTTTTCATTCATATTATAAGTATATATGGACCCCCTCAAATCCAGCCAAAATAACAATGTTGAGAAATATGTCTCAACTTCTAGCTCAATGAGAAGTCTGCGATATCTAAATTCTCCGAGATGGTACACCACTGTCTACTCTTACTAAAACTGAGACACACTTTGGATAGAGCAAAGAATGTGAACAAGCATTCCAATCCCTAAAATTTGCTTTCGTGGAATATCCAGAACAAACAAGACAGCGAGCTCATATTGAACACTGATTGTGGTTATAGTTGAAGAATGGTGGCACTATCGTAGTTACAGGATGGAACAGAACATGTAATTGTATATACTTAGGGTTCCTGAACTCAGATACTGTATGACAAAAAATAATCTTACAGTTGCAGTCTTCTTAAAGCATTATTTACACTACTTTAATGTGAGAGATTCATGATGTGAGTAAACCATGCTTCACTGAAAAGCTAATAATCTTAAAAATCCAGGAGAATAACAATGCTGCAAGAACATATCTTAGTTAGAGTGCACTGTCTGGGCCTTAAACATTGAAATGCAGATGGATTGTCTCGCCAAAAAGTGAGACTTTGTCTATTTAAGAATATCATGACCCTGGATACCATGCGAGAGTTGAAATCATAAAAAAAAACATTAAGCCATACAGTATGAGATTTCACTAGTGAATGGATACCACGATTAATAACCAGCAAAACAAGGAAAGAGACCTCGACCTCAAGAATGATTAACACAATGCCAGATAAGTAGTTCCGTGAACATCCAAAAGATACAAAAAGTGAAGCTCGTATGTAAGCCACCCAAGTTAATCACAAACCAGTCCATTCTAAAGCACATCCTCATGAACAAGCAGGAATACCAGGACAAGACCACCAAATGGACTGAGGCTTGAGCCCTCTACCACTGAGAGAAGAAATTGTTATAGCAGAGAACTGTGCCTTCGTCGTGGCTGAAAGAAAGGGTGTGCTGCTTTTGGGCTGAGCTGAGATATGCCAAGAGGGTCCTAGCCATAGCCAGAGATAACATATGAACAATTATAACAGCCAATACGAAAACAATTGTCTTATCCCACCGCCTGCTAATGGAGTTAAAATGGAGTTAAGCTTTGTATATTGACTACAAGGGAGTAATATATATTTCTTATATTCTTTTTTTTTTAATGTATGTGATGCATGATTTATTTGTAATTCTGTTTTGTTCATTTGGTTGTACTGATTTGGTTATTCTGACCAGTTTTTAACTTACGCAATTTTGTTTTGTTTTGTATGCAAATTTAAATATATTTCATTTCTTTTTTACTTTTGTATACATTTATTATTTGGGCAGCGCTGCTCTATTTCAGTTCATCATCAGTACGATTTTTGAAAGATATATATTTATAACGCTATTTGTTTGTGGTTAAGCACATAGCTACAAAATGGGGTATCTGTGCTTTGACCACCACGAGTATGGAAACACGGTTTTTAGCGTTGGGGAGGAGTATATTTAAATGAGTTTCATTTATTCATATTTTGTGTTTTCGTCTTTTTAGTTTTAAGTGCACTCTTTCTAGTCTCTGTAATTATGTACATTTCATTCTGTGTAAAGTGATGTTGCACTGGGAATGCCCCCAGTTGTGGACTCACAACGCTAAAATCCAGATTTTGATACCCGTGATGGGCATAACACAGATATCCCATTGTTTTGCTTTTTGCTTAACTTCAAAAAACAAACATAGGAAATTTTCGGTTTATATTAAAAGAGTTTATTTTTTTGTTTGATCTTAATGCGTTTTGAGTTGATTGTTTTGTATCCAAGATATGCATTTTAATTTAGTATCAGACGATTTATTTTGTGGGTTTATTTTGTATTATATCGTAATTATGGTTTGCGTGTGTCTAAAGGGTTAATCTTCTTTTTTGTGGTTTTAAAACTATTATTTGTGTTAAAGAGTATCGTGTTTTCACTGTATTTAATATATTATATATGGTGAATTGTACCAATGGTAAATAGCGGGTTTTGCGAGACTTCTTGTGTCTGAAAGTTGCATTAATTATTAACAAGTCCTTTTGTCTTATTAAGTGAAATCCCAAGTGGTAGTTACATAACTTTTGTTAAAGGGTATTTTGATTTCTAATGTAAAGATTATGTATCGTAATCTTAATACTAACTGTTTTATTATTGTACTTTTGTAAATCAGTTTGTATTTGAAATGTGTCTTCCTTGAAGGATTTTTATTTTTTTATTATAACTGTTGTTAAATAGTTTGAAAATAGTTTGCATTTCTTTATAAAATTATGTTGTTTGTCTTACATGTAAATGTTTATAGAAGCTAGAAAGCTATGACGCTTCTTGACCACACATGTTTGTAAATCTGATTGGTTTTAAAAGTTTGAGATTAATATCATGGACTTGAGGACAAACCTGCAACAGTAAAGATTGGAAATGTATTACAGGCATTTTCTAACTCTTAACTTGAATATTGCATTCTTTCTTTGTAGACAGCAGTAAGTTTACACACTTTCAATGCTAAAATTAGGGTTTTAGTTCCTCGCAGGAGACAGAGAGAGAGCTCAATGTGGCTGAACTTTGAAACAAACAACAATATTGAATTTTCCAAAACTCCTTGTTTGTTATAGATATGCGAAGTTTTTACTGAGAACAAGGATATTAAAATTAAGTTAATTTTGCTCTAGCTACTTTTGTTTTTGGCACACCCTTGAAGATAACATCTAGTTTTTTTATGTATCTATAAGTGTAAATATACATCTTGTACATAAAGGTCGACAGTTGTATCCTCCTATGGTAAGTCAAGCGACACCTCGAGGTTAAAAACCTCTCTTTCGTTTGAATAGGAATGATCAGTCACATGGATAGTAAGGGTCATTCTGTATAAGTCTATTATTATCAACTAAAATAAGTAATGTGAAATTTATTCGGTTTTGTAAAAGATCTCAACCAAATCAGTCTGAAACATTACCTTCGTTGAAATGGTCAGCTTAGAAATAAACATTAAAGGAATAGAGAGCATTAACAATTCACAACTCCAGAAAAGATAACCGTCCATCATTCATGAGATGAAGCATGCGCACTGCTGATTTTTGTTGTGGTGTAGTAACGATTGTTTTTCATTATGTATCACACTTTATGTCCACTCAGTTTATTTTTGGTACAGCCTCAACTGGTTTTAGAATAATTCAATATTACTTTGAAATTTATCTTGCCGAATCTCCAATTATTTCTTGGGCTTTACTGGTTTCTTTCGTTTGGAAAATAATTTTAACTGAAAATATCAAACTACATACGTTTTCCCCTACAACTTTTTATCCTGATACATCTTGGTTTTTGAGCAGTCTATAAAATGTATATTTAATTGTTAATTAAACCCATTATTATATTGATTATATATATATCTATAGAGAGGGAAATATAGTTTTAATGAAGGACTGTTTAAAGTCTGGTTATTCCTGTGACTTGCAAGTTATGTTTTCTGAAAACACAACAACAACTTTTTTAAAGTCTGGTTATTCCTTTGACTTGCAAGTTATGTTTTCTGAAAACACAACAACAACTAACACACATGTAGTTAATGCATATATATAATATGAATATGCCTTGTTAATACAGAATAAGCATAGAGATATTTTCCCTTTAATGTCATAAGTAGAGTTTTTTTATTCATGCTGTGGCTTTGACTATGATATTGACGAGCTGACCACGCAGGTTGATATTTATACAGAATTTTCAGAGTTGATGTTATATTCTAATACATTTTCAGTATATGTTATATTTTTGCCCCGAAACTATATAATGAGCTCTGTGTACTCAAGCTACCTTGTATGTTTGTTTGTTTTTTTAATTTCGCGTAAACCTACACGAGGGCTATCTGCGCTAGCCATCTCTTATTTAGCAGCTAGTCATAACCACCCACCGCCAACTCTTGGGCTACTCTTTTTACAAACGAATAGTGGGATTGACCGTAACTTTATAACGCCCCCCACGGCTAATAGGGTGAGCATGTTTTATGCGATGGGGATTCGAACCCGAGACCCTCAGATTACGAGTCGAACGCCTTAACCCACCTGGCCATGCCGGGCCTATAGCTACCCTCATTGGATATTTTTCATTAATCAATATTTGATCAGTTTTAAAAGTGCAATCAATTTAATTTTCCTAATGAAACTGTAGATTTATTTTGAAATTGTTTAAAGTATTGAAAAACAAGTTAATAGACGATCACTCCTCTGATACTTTTAATTATTAATTTCCTTTGTTTTAGTTTATTTTTCACACTAAATCTTTCGATAATTATCAAAGTCTTGTTATTTTTGTGTGATTGAGCAATAACTTGTATCTCAAGTTAGAAAACTTGTCTGTGAACCTATACCACTTTCAATACCCATAATGGACAGAGCACCAACAGCCCTCTGTGTAGCTTTACGTTTAATAACAAACAACAACCGTCCCTCCCATGGGGCATAAAACAGATAGCCCATATTTCAGCTTCATGTTTAACAACAAGCAAACCTTATTTTGACTTTCATAATTAATGTTCTCTTCTAAATTAAAACTATGTATTTTTTCGTACACTGGTTATCTAATCGGTCGCAAATCAGGTTTCTTTTCATAACTGAAATGCTCATTCAAGTCTAATTATTGACTAAGAAGTTTCGTCATCTGAGATAATAAAAACATAGTTCTCATGCTGTAATTAACAAAGTATTTTACTCGTTAGTTTATGATTTAATGTGCATTCTAATGTTGTATTGCTTGAACTAAGGTAAATGTGAGCACTCTTGTATTGGAGTTATTATCTAATTAATTAATCTCCATATTATTTCTCAACAGTTGACATTTCATTATTTCTCATTATTGTTAACATCTTGGATTTTAAATGTTTAGTTTTCTTGTTTTTGAGTCTAACCATACGGACACCCACACACTACATTTGCAGATACGTTTTACAGAATACGTGTATCTGATATTTGTTCTGCACGTGCTTTTAAATATTACGTGTTTGTGTTTCCTTTTACTTAAATTGCACTAGAGAACCAGTTTCCATCTTCATATATATATATATATATATGTAACCTGTATTTTGCTTTCCTTGCTTTAGTTAGCTCAGTTAGTACAGATATATAAATATATATATTCCACCTCCTTCAGCTATATTACTGAAAAAAGAAATGTTAAACAACGTCATTTGGAGTTTGTGAAGGAAATTTGGCACTGAGACAAAGATGCCTTAGTAGAAATAGCATATTCGATTCGGATAGCCTTCATCATTGAAGCAATTTATAATAACAACCGTTACCCCTAATTTTCGGTTGTATACAAATGGATACTTTCGTTTTTACTTTATGTGTACATATACTCTAAAGGAAACAGCTTATTCTGCACGAGGGCTGTTATTAGGCTATCACGCAGCAAAGCTTGAGGCACGATCTTCCAGGCAAGGAAAATGGTATTTAAGAAAAACGTTGCTTGGCAATCATCATAATTTTAGTTTAATATTGTATATAAGAAAAAAATATCATTTATGTCCATAAAAATACCAATCACTCAAAATATATTCCCAAATAATAGACACAGCTTTCAACCCTGCGAACTTAACATTAAAATAATGGATAATTTACGGTCTTCTAACGGACTTATTCAACACTAAGGGAAACCTAAGACGAACCGTGCAACTCGGAGGCTTATACACCAAAAGATTTTTCAAACTAAAATCACTGTTACCGACGAAACCTATAAAGTAAGTAAAAAATTCGCCGATTCAGTTTACAAGTGTCTGCGTTATTAACAGCACAACCATTACTCGAGACCTACCCAGTGACCCAGCGGTGAACCTTAAAATTTATGACGCTAAAAATCGGGTTCAAATACCCATGATGCAAACGGTACTTTTGTGTAACTTTTTGTCTAACAACAAAGAGACAGTTGTTGAAGTTTTACGTTGAAGTGTGAACAAGTTTAATTTAGCCTATAAAATCGTTTACCAAAACAGAGGGAAGAGTGAATTTTCTTTCATAAACAATTATAAAAAAAATAAAATAATTAAAAATAGCAAACAGATTTATCAGCTAAAAATCAATAACTAAGCAAACCTTATGTTAAAAATTAACAGTTTGCAATCACTCTAGACTTACAAGCAACTGAAAAGGTTCCTCATTTATACAATATCTCTACAGATAGCGGTATGTCTGCAGACTTGTAACGCCAGAATATGGGTTTCAATACCCGTGGTAGGCAGAGCACAGATAGTCCAATGTGTAGCTTTGTGCTTAATTACAAATAATTGTTTGTTTTTGAATTTCGCGCAATGCTACTCGAGGACTATCTGCGCTAGCCGTCCCTAATTTAGCAGTGTAAGACTAGAGTCATCACCATCCACCGCCAATTCTTGGGCTACCCTTTTACCAACGAATAGTGGGATTTACGGTCACATTATAATGCTTCTACGGCTGGGAGGGCGAGCATGTTTAGCGCGACGCGGGCGCGAACCTCGGATTACGAGTCGCACGCCTTACGCGCTTGGCCATGCCTCTCACACACAGAAAATGCACCTATGAATACACAAAAATCATTTAAAAAATCACTACATAAGTAGCCACTGAGTTATTGTTAATAACTTATTGGAATTGACCATTGTAAGACTTTATAACATTAATTAGTTTAAATGCTTTTATTCGAACATGAATTAATACAAATGAAAGGAATTCAACATATAGTTCTATATAAAACATTTTTATTGATATTATTTAGCTACTTATCTTAGGTTTTGTATGGTTTTATCTATTTATTCCTATTTTGTTTCTGACCTTTGTAACATTGTCATTCATCTTTACATCATCCTAACTGTTTTCAAAAATGATTTCTCAGTTGTGTCATATACAGTATCATTCAGGTTGAAAATACCCGTACCGTGAAAGAGTCTGTGTAAGCATTTTTCACAACTAAAAGCTAGTCTTTTCAAACTTAGTTTCTCTTGGTTAATGCATAAGTCTTACACTGTACAAATGGCACGGCATGGCCAGGTGGTTGAACAACTCGACTCGTAACCTGAGGGTTGCGGGTTCGAACCCCGTCACACCAAACAACTCGGCCTTACCGCCGGAGGGGCGTTATAATGGTACGATTAATTCCACTATTTGTTGGTAAAAGAGTAGCCCAAGAGTTAGCGGTGGCTAGTGATAACTAGCTGCCTTCCCTATAGTCTAACACTGATAAATTAGGGACGGCTAGCGCAGATAAATGTAAGTAAAAAACTATTACAAGCCAAACTACAAACGAAACAAAATACACTCCTCACAATAACTTATAAAGTGCCCAGATTTACCTCATCAGAATTCATGCATAAATACGCACACATAGCAAAAATAGCAGATAGACTCCTACATAGTACAATAAATTATATTGACAAACATTGGAGAAAAACCGAATTAGTAAGCGAACTAGACAGGTACTTCATACATGATGAGGATAGTCCTAGACACCTTTCCTCAGGATATATATATAGTTACGACAGAAAGTGTTCGTACGACTGAGTCGTGAGTAGTTTTTTTCTCATAACTTAAAAAGTATCACGATTAGGATAATAAAAGTAGAGTATATTATAAATATTACACTCACACACATCTACATACATTTTTTATGTAAATTAAAAGACAAATAAACTGTTTATAAACAAATAACCAAACATAGGAGGGGCAGAAAGTGTTCGTGCGTCTACTTTAATGGTCAGTTGTGTAGCTTTTCAGGTGAATTACTTGACGCAATCTCTCCTCATAGCCCTCCATGATTGTTTGACAGTACTCAACTGGTATTTTCTTCCATTCTTCTTCACAGAAGGCCTCCAACTCTTGCAAGTTTTTCGGATGACGCCGATGAACCCTGGTCTTCAACTCATGCCAAACGTTTTCAATTGGGTTGAGATCGGGTGACTGCGATGGCCACTCTAGAACGTTCATATTGTTCCTCTACTACCAGGAATGCACATATTTCGATGTGTGCTGAGGGTCATTGTCGTGCTAGAAGATCCAACGACGCCCAAGCCGCACGTTCCGAGAATCATTCTTGATATAAGTGCCTAATATATTAACGTACTCTTCTTTTTCATGATTCCGTTGACGCGATGAAAGCTGCCTACACCAGTAGAGCTGAAGGAACCCCATAGCATGATCAAGCCACTTCCGTGTTTAACTGTAGGGACGATGTTCTTTGGAAGATTTCTTTCCCCCTTCTTACGGAAAATATTGCGAACATCATTGTGACCGAAAAGCTCGATTTTAGTCTCGTCTGACCAATAGGTAAAGGGTTTATCTACATGCTTTCTTGCATACCTTAATCGTGCTTCTAAATGAACAGGCTTTAAATATGGAGTTCTACGAGGACGGCATGCTTTGAACACAGAAGAGTGTAACATGTTCGTAACTGTAGAGGTGCTTACTTCAACCCCAGTTTCCCTTACCAGTTTCTGTATGTCATTACGTGTTAAACGAGGGTTCCTACTAACTTCTCTGAGAACCTTCCTCATGGTTCTCTCTGGAATTTCGGTGGGGCGTCCAGAACGAGGAAGGTTAGCAGTTGATCCTGTAAGCTTAAACTTGGCAGTTATGCTTTGAACAGTAGATTTCGGCACATTAAGTTGTGTAGCAATACCGGAAAGAGACACACGAGACTTGTATTTTACAATAATTCGGTTTTTTAAATCACTGGACAGTTGTTTCCTGTTCGCCATGATGACCAAGCAGATAATGACGGAGACGGCGCTAAATTGCCGGAAGTACATTTTTTGCTGGCTAAATTTCAATAATTATGAACCCAGTGTCTAGTTCTGGAATGGTATAATGTAGTTTATTCGCCAAACTAAACAAAGGTTTTACGGGAATATCAGTTTTTTCACACGTTCTAAAATGTACGAACACTTTCTGCTCCTCCTATTTTTGGTTATTTGCTTATAAACAGTTTATTTGTCGTTTAATTTACATAAAAATTTATGTAGATGTATGTTAGTATACGAGGGCTGTTCAAAAAATACGCGGACTGTTTGAATTGCGCAACTCCAGTTGGTTCCAGGGGAATCCGCTTGGTGTCGCTAGGTTCGCACAGATCAGCTGATTACGACGCCATTTTCCGATTGCAGATATCTTCATTTGTGTATTAGCTACGCGGTTTTAAGTGAAGTGCGATTTTTTCGTTTGGCGGATTTCAGAATGAATGACCTGAAGGAGCAACGACTCACTGTGAAATTTTGTGTTAAACTTGGAAACTCTGCGACTGAAACTTTTGCTATGCTTAACACGGCTTACGGTGATGTTGCTATGAAGCGTACGGCATGTTTCAAGTGGCATGAACGTTTTCAGGATGGTCGACAGTCCATTGAAGAAGATGAGCGTCCTGGACGTCCTTCCACGTCAACTGACGACCCACACGTTGACAAAATCAACACCCTGGTGCGGGCAAATCGACGTCTGACTGTCAGGGAGCTTGCTGAAGAGTGTGGGATATCAGTTGGATCTTGTTACGAGATTTTGACCGTAAACTTGAAGATGCACGAAATTTGTGCCTCAGAACTCGTGAGTTTTTGGCCAAACACTCGATCACTGTTCTTTCCCCCCCCTACTCACCTGACCTTGCTCCTTGAGATATTTTCTTGTTCCCCAAACTCAAAGACCCTTGAAAGGAAGAAGATTTGAGACGATTCCCGAGATTAAGGCAAATGCGACGAAGGAGCTGGAGGTCATTACAAAAGAAGCGTACCAGGACTGTTTCAACAAGCGGAAACACCGTTGGGATAAGTGTGTGCGTTGGGGAGGAGAGTACTTTGAAGGGGTCCCAGACCTGTAACTTCTAAATAAAGTACATTTTGTTTTATGACGTCAGTCCGCGTATTTTTTGAACAGCCCTCGTAATATTTATAATATATTTTACGTCTACTAACCTAATCGTGATACTTTTAAGTTATGAGCAAAAAATTACTCATACGCAGGGACGCAGGTGTACGAACATTTCTTCTGTCGTAACTGTATATATTCAAATAAAACAAAAAGGTTACCTATAAACTAGACTCCACATTAATTTAGGGGTTAATTAACATTGAAAGTGATTTATATAAATGTTTTGTGGTTAATGTCTATCTAGTGATAGTGCAAATTGTTATGGAACGATTAAGAGAAATGACATATTTGCACCAAGTGTATATGTAGATAGTGCATGGACATTGCCCTAATAAGGGCCTGAGTAAGTGCTGTTTACTCTGGCCCTCCTGTAAAATTTTACAAATACACTTGGCAGTCACTAAAACCTATACTAAGGAAGAGATAGACTAAACCCGGACCTTCCGGATATATAAACACAAATAGCCAAATAACGATAAGAGAGAGAGAGAGAGAACTGTACAAGAATGAGTTGGTAGAAATACAACATTTAAAGAATGGACAACGATAAGATTCAGACAACAGAATCTTGCTAAACGTTTTGCGTGTATAAAGTTTAACACTTTTTTTCTAACATGTGATCATTTCCAGTAATTTGAAGACATAAAAGGTACTTCTTTTCACAATGATTATAATCTAAATACAGAAAATTTAGTCGGAAAGTGTGAGAAATAAGCAGAGGGGGCTTGGAAAAGGCTTAGTGTAGAACGAACATGTGTTATCATGAACCTCCGTGTAATTATGCAACTGTAAAATAATTGTTTTCTTAAGTGTTGCTGAAATGTCTTTCTTTACTATAGTCTATATGAAGAGAATTATGGTTTGGTTATGAAATATGGTCGCTTCATTATTCACAGGAACTAATATTAGGCCAAGGCTCACATACAATATTTAGTAATATTAATCACAGAGCTATGCCCAGTGATAGTGTGTTTCTAGGAGCACCTAGTGGATCGACGCTATGTTCGAAAATTCATTGCGATTGCAAGTGGTATCCTTCCATTTTTTGTCTATCCAAAGTGCTACTCGCAAATTTTAATATAAAAAATAAATTATAATAATTTGTATACTGTATATAATTAAATGTTGTTGTGTATATACATGTATTTAATTATTATATAGCTGATTTGATCTGCTGCGATGGCTTGCGAACTATGCGTGACGTCATACGTATATATAAAGCTTTCTTTGTATTTGTCTAGATATCTTTATATTTATGGGCCTGGCATGGCCTAGCGCGTTAAGGCGTGCGCTTCGTAATCTGAGGGTCGCGGGTTCGCGCCCGATTCCATAAACATGCTCGCCCTTTCAGCCGTGGGGCGTTATAATGTTACGGTCAATCCCGCTATTCGGTGGTAAAAGAGTAGCCCAAGAGTTGGCGGTGGGTGGTGATGACTAGCTGCCTTCCCTCTAGTCTTACACTGCTAAATTAGGGACGGCTAGTACGGATAGCCCTCGAGTAGCTTTGTGCGAAATTCCAAAACAAACAAACTTTATATTTAATATTTCTTGTTTATAGTTCATATCGGATAATTAGTTAAGACAGTACCAGGCATATATATTATTATAAATCGTGATTTATATTATTTTTCGTTTATCATAAAATATAATTTCGTGTTTTGTGTATAATTATATCTACATTGCATTTTGCTTACGAAAACAATCACACGTCATTATGTGATGCAGTGGCTGTCGTGAACTTGTTCCCCACGGCAACCAGACGTCACTCCTCTCATTTACGTTCGTCATTTCGTCAAAACAACGTAAAGTTGAGTGGTAATTTACACTGACTGATGTCATACAATGGAATCTGATAAAATAAGCGCGGAAGCAGCCATCCTTGGCCTTACATAAGATACTATTTTGAATTTGTTGGAAATGAACGTGATCCATATTCGAAAGTGTTGTGTTGCAGTAAAGGTGTGTTTGGTCTAAAAGAATACTTACAACAGGAAGTCACTTTTTAATTTAAAGAAACACGTTAGTTAGAAAGATTCCCATAAAGTCAAGGATTTCAAATCGTGCGTCAAGAGAAGAACGGAAGTAAAAAGAGGTCAAGGAAACGTTCAGATGAAGCAGCAGACACAAGGTGTTATAATTTTAGTAAGAGAAAAACGAAACAGAATAGCCAACCCTTGGCAAATTCATTGCTGCTTGTGCCAGGAGAATTACCCGATGCAAAATAAATACAGTAATAACTGATTTGATCATTGAGGAAATTTGGTAAATCACAAGTTTTGAGAAATATTACTAAAACATTACAAATACGTTGCAGTTTTCGGTAGGAAAAGCCTAATATGCCTAATTAACGATAAAGTCGCCCAGAAAAGAAAAAGAAAGAAGTGCTGAATAGGAAGCTTAGTGTAGTAGAGTGGCAACAGATAAGTTGTAATGAACTGTTGATGTTTATTTTGTGATTTACGGATAATAAAAGTCATCGTTGTTACCGAAACTTAAAACGCCTAATAATAGAATGAGACTTGAGATAATCTTCGACATAGTATCTACGCTGGATATGTAGGGTTTACCGTTTTGTGCTCACTGGCTTAGCTTTGTATTGTTTACTTTTACAGATCCTAACTGGGTGTGACTGTGCATTGGATTCAGTCAGAAAGCTTGTAAAGGAAATATGTAGCGCTTGCTTTCCACCATCTACCTGACTATCATATCTTTGACTTGATTGGATTGCTAATGAACAGAAAGCAGTTCACATAATATATTGTATTCAAAACAAGACATTGTATAAGAAGTTCGATTATTTTTATAATTATATCATGCCAATACAGTAATATTATACCAAGGTGTTCGCACCAAGCCACACCACGCATCATATACATATCTCTATTTACATTTTACTGTTAGTTTTTGCAAAATCTTCTCCACTCAGTCAGTAGCTGAACCTATACTCAGTCAGTAACTCAACCTATACTCAATCAATAGCTGAACATATACTCAGTCAGGAGCTGAACATATACTCAGTCAGGAGCAGAACATATAAATTGAAGTAGATTTGATTCTAAGGCAGAGCAAATCAGAAGCCCGGCATGGCCAGGTGGGTTAAGGTATTCAAATCGTAATCCGAGGGTCGCGGGTTCCAATCCCCGTCACACCAAACATGCTCGCCCTTTCAGCCGTGGGGGCGTTATAATGTCACGGTCAGTTCCACTATTTGTTGGTAGAAGAGTAGCCCAAGAGTTGGCGGTGGGTAGTGATGACTAGCTGCCTTCCCTCTAGTCTTACACTGCTAAATTAGGGACGGCTAGCGCAGATAGTCTTCGTGTAGCTTTGTGCGAAATTCAAAAAAACAAATAAAAGCAGAGCAAATCATACTCTATTTCAGTGATGACGGACAAGAAAACGATAAACTTTCACAAGCATGTCATTAACACAAGCATTTCAGATGTCAATAACAACAATACATAGTCCAGTAAAGTTAATTTTCTCAACGAGCATCTTTGACGTGCGGCACGTACACTCAATTTAGTGATGTATAAAAGGCTTTAAGCGCCTGTACGTTCAAAGTGTCACGATGGACATTTGTGAAGGCCCAGAAGGTTTGAAACAAACAGCACCTGACCTCATACAGAAAGAACTGGGGAAACGTTTTGTTGTCCCATTCGCTACGTGGTAGAATTTGATGTACGATACGTTCATTCGTAAGGAGAGTATAACGGATAGAGAGGATTCAGTCGGTAAAGTGTCGGATGAATTGGGCGTGGTTCTCTTTAACTTTTCGGAGAAAATCTTCATCAAAGAATATGTAATCGTCATGTGACCTGTAGCACGCGCTCTGGGTTTACTTCAAAGTGTAACTAAGGCTTAGATGGGGCTACTTCTGCTAATACTTATCACATGTTTGACAAAATTGAAAGATTTTTGTGGTAAATCACAACTCAATGCTTCACTTTTAGGAATTAAAAAGCGTTTTGAAGATGTCTTTGTCAATAAAGAAACCGTAAAACAAATAATAATTAAAGAACGTTAAGAGAAAATGGAAGGAGGAGGTTATGAAAGTTCAGCAGATGCTGATTTAAGTGATATTTTGTCATTTCCGAACAACAAGAGAGATGAGGAAAGATGCTACCTCACGTGTTTTAAACAACAAACAAAATCCCCAAGTATTCTACCCAAAGTAGCAACGATCTAATAACACCGTTCTTTAACAAAGAACCGCACACTTCAAAACGTATAGGATTAAGGCTCTTCCCTTCATCAAAACGTATAGGATCAAGGCTCTTCCCTTCATCAGCCTTTAAATCTCTCTGCACTTTCTTCAGTATGCTCATTCCACTGAATGTGGAGCTCGATATGGCCGGGTGGTTAAGGCACTACGACTCGTAATCCGAAAGTCGCGGGTTCGAATTCCCATCATACCAAACATGCTCGCCCTTTGAGCCGTGAGAACGTTATAATGTAACAGTCAATCTCACTATTCGTTGGTAAAAGAGTAGCCAAAGAGTTGGCGGTGGGTGGTGATGACTAGTTGCTAAATTAGGGATGGCTAACGCAGATAGCCCTCGTGTAACGTTGCGCGAAATTCAAAAACTTAACTAAACCGCTGAATGCAGCCGTATAGCACATTTTCTAAACAGAGAAGTACATTATGAAAGCCCAAAAGAACTGATTTGACAACAGATAATTTCGAGAAACTAGTAATACTGAAATTAAATAAAAAATTAAAAACAATTATAAAATTGAACAAAGAATAATGGACGTCACATCTTCTAATATCTGAGATATATTCCTTCTTATTAGATCGTTGGTAATCACTACTGTTGTCGTATTTAGTTATTTTTTCTTGACGAGTTCCTTAAGTACTATCACCGAACTTATCGAAGACTATATGGTTGTTAGTTGGTTTTATCTTTCGCAAATATAAATAGGCCGTTCTGAGAAGTGTGTCGTATGTTAATATAACAATAAAGTACTACCATTTATCAATAAACCAGTTTTTCATTATTACATTATTCGTTGACAAGAATAAAATGTTATGATTGTCAGTTTCAAAAGTACCGGTAGTAATGACTCATATATATATATAGCGGTAGTGATTGCGGCGCTACATTAAAGAGGTATTGCGCACAGCTAAGAAGAATAACACTATACAAACTATAAGAGTTAACTATACACACGCACAGCTGAGAATAATAGCACTATACAAACTATAAGAGCTAACTGGACACGCGCACAGCTGAGAATAATAGCACTATACAAACTATAAGAGCTAACTGGACACGCGCACAGCTGAGAATAATAGCACTATACAAACTATAAGAGTTAACTAAACACGCGCACAGCTGAGAATAATAGCGCTATACAAACTATAAGAGTTAACTAGACACGCTCACAGCTGAGAATAATAGCACTATACAAACTATAAGAGTTAACTAGACACGCGTACAGCTGAGAATAATAGCACTATACAAACTATAAGAGCTAACTGGACACGCGCACAGCTGAGAATAATAGCACTATACAAACTATAAGAGTTAACTAAACACGCGCACAGCTGAGAATAATAGCGCTATACAAACTATAAGAGTTAACTAGACACGCACACAGCTGAGAATAATAGCACTATATAAACTATAAGAGTTAACTAGACACGCTCACAGCTGAGAATAATAGCACTATACAAACTATAAGAGTTAACTAGACACGCACACAGCTGAGAATAATAGCACTATACAAACTATAAGAGTTAACTGGATACGCGCACAGCTGAGAATAATAGCACTATACAAACTATAAGAGCTAATTGGACACGCGCATAGCTGAGAATAATAGCACTATACAAACTATAAGAGTTAACTAAACACGCGCACAGCTGAGAATAATAGCACTATACAAACTATAAGAGTTAACTAGACACGCACACAGCTGAGAATAATAGCACTATACAAACTATAAGAGTTAACTGGATACGCGCACAGCTGAGAATAATAGCACTATACAAACTATAAGAGCTAATTGGACACGCGCACAGCTGAGAATAATAGCACTATACAAACTATAAGAGTTAACTAAACACGCGCACAGCTGAGAATAATAGCACTATACAAACTATAAGAGTTAACTAGACACGCACACAGCTGAGAATAATAGCACTATATAAACTATAAGAGTTAACTAGACACGCTCACAGCTGAGAATAATAGCACTATACAAACTATAAGAGTTAACTAGACACGCACACAGCTGAGAATAATAGCACTATACAAACTATAAGAGTTAACTGGATACGCGCACAGCTGAGAATAATAGCACTATACAAACTATAAGAGTTAACTAGACACGCGCACAGCTGAGAATAATAGCACAAAACGAACTATCAGAGTAACTAGATCGTAATTTGGAGGCCGCATGTTGAACTTGGGTCTATTTCTGGTTAAGATGACAGTTACAATGTAAGTTTGACTGTAAAACTCTGCCCTTCAGATTTAAAGCCCGTTAGCACGTTCAAGACTTTCAAAATGCTGTATTTATTTTCATATAGATTTTGCCTAAATACATTGACATAATATTACATCAGAATTACACTACAGTGTTCTATACAGTGCCTTTATTACATTAGTATTCTATTATATAACTTTGAAAACTCCACGTGACAGATTTACACATCCCAGAATGCACCGTGGACTCTTGAACTCGTAAATCATATTAATTTTCTGCACTTGGCAAATTCTAGCAGCCCGGCGTCTTGATATTTCAAAATTATCTAGATTGTTTCTTGTAATTAAAACTGTAGTTTTGTAGCCTGTCTCTTTTAGTATAAATATTTCATGTGGTCTTGAAATTTCTGTAACCAGGTTTCATAAAGAAAAAAATAACGCTCTTAATATTAATATCAAGTGATTTTGCTTAGTAAAGTCTATAGAAGTGTCAGGAAACATTAACTGCTTTTTATTTATATTTTTGAACAAAAGCTATACGATTAGTAAAAGTCTGATAACTGGACCATAAGATATTATAAAAGAAAAATCTCTTTTAGTTCTGTGGAGTTCTTTGAAATCTTAGTTGTTTAAGCCAAGGAAAAATACTAAATATTAACATATCATTTAATGACATATGGGTGAAACAAAGTAAGTAAATGCCCAATATTATGAATACAGATGTCCAGTATAAATGTTTTGAGCTAAAGCTCAAAGATACATAAAGTTTTGCCCATCGTTGGTATCGAACCCAGATATTTAGTGTTTAAGCTCTCAAACTCACTGTTGAACAACAGAGGGTCCAGTTGGAAAAAAGTGGTAAGGTTTTCTAGTAATCTAGTTTTAAAAATAATAAATTTAATAGTTTTCTGTTGTCAATTTTTGTAAATAATAGAGAGTGTTTGAGATTATTTAGTTTAAAAAGTATGTTTTGTTTTTAATTGATTAATCTAAGAAATCATAGGTTAAACTTTTGTTTATTCTAAAGTGCATGTTTTAATAAAATTCACAGTCGACACTGATTCACGGATCACATTTTGACGTAGCGTTCAATAAGCATGCATATGCGTGCGGTTAGTTGACAACAGAAACGAAATTCGAGCGCTTGGCTTCTCGAAGCTAATCCATTCACCCGTTCGAGATGTTTGAGTGGCCAAAAAATTAGTTTATTTCAAACATCTTGGGATTTTCTGAAGCTAATGTAATATAATTCGAAATTTAGTATGGTACATCTTTTTGCTTTGTTCTGAGTTATCGTTCAAATATATAATATAAGTGAAAGTTCATTAATTCTTGGGTGCGAAATTAACTAATTGCCTTTAATATCAACCATCAGCGTTTCGATCTAAATAAGAGGGAAAAAGGGAATTGCGTTATTTTTAAAAGAACGGAAAGGCGTTCGTTCAAGGAAAACGAGAAAATGCTTTTATCTGACGACTTCCATTCAGTCTTAAATAACTGATAGACAAACTTAGTTGTTTACTGCAATTTTAACCACTTTAAGGCATGTTATGTAAAGAATTAGGTATAAAACGGCCAAAAGCTTTGGAAATTTGAAAAAGAGTTCACAGAAGAGATGTCACAATTGCTAATAGATGTCGCTAAAATAATATCATAAAGCAAAAAAATGATTAGGCGCGTTTGTAATTTAACATGTAATTGTTCAGGTGCGAAAGCACAAAGTAATGTTCAAGTTCGTAACATTTTTCAATCCACGATATTGTATAGAAGTACGTGGGTGTTTTCTTACAGAAAAGCTACAGTGGACTATTTGCTGTGTCCACTAAGGGGAATTGAATCCATTGATTTTAGCATTGTAAACCCGTAGACTTACCGCTGTCCCCGCGGGGTGCACGTAGGAATAAGCTGTTAATTATAACTTCCTGGAAAGCTTTGGAAAGAAACGAGAATAATATTCTGAATGTAAAACTAATGTTAATGGTTTGATATTGTGCTAAAATACTCATAGGTCATAAAAAATAACTGGTTTTTATTTTATGAAATTGAAACAAATAACCACATTATATAGAAAGCTTATTTCAGATGATTTAAGACCCTCTTCCTCTGTTGTTCAGCTATAAGATTGAGGACTTATAACGCAAACAATTGGATTGTTACAGTACTGACGGTGGGTTGGCAAAGCACGGATAGCTTATTGCATAAATTCGCCCTCAACGAATCATATTTAAGGTGATCTCGAACAATATAGACATTAATCATTCCTTCACGTAATTTATTACAAGGTTTTGTATGCCTTACATAGCCTGGCATATTTAGTTGTTGAGGGCGTTTTACTTACAACCTACAGGTCGTGGGTTATTCGAATGCCATAACCGTACGTATTCGCTCTTTCAGCTATGGAGGATGTGGCGTTATAATGTTACGGTTAAGCCCACTATTCGTTGGTGAAAGAGTAGCCCAAGAACTGGCGGTGGGTAGTGTTGACTAATTAACTGCTTTCCTTGTAGTCTGTCACTGTTAAATTAGGTACGGCCTGCGGAGATAGCTAGCCCTCGGCAGCTTTGAGCAAAATTCAATAAACGAAGAAACAGAGGATCACAAAATTGAACTTCTAAAACAAAACCGTGTAAATTACATGCCGTACCTCTTCAGGGTTCGGAGTATAAAGTGAGATATACTGGTTAGTGACGTGTAGTATAAACGTTTCTTATCGCGTACGCTTAGCTACTTAAAACAGTATTTTCCAATACGTCTCTTAGAGTGTATGACGTTGATAACGAACTGGTATTTTTCACTCCACTCGGTATTTTTATCTACCTATATTTACATGGCGATAGACGAAAGAAACCTGTACCCAAGAATATATACACAATAATATCAAAGAATTCCTTACTCTGCATAATATAATGCTGTTCCAGTTTAATTCATTAAAACCTGTTTAATTGTACTATGCTTGCCACTGAAGAAAAATCTGATCTCAGAATTTATACACAGCTGTGTGTGTTTTTTGTCTTTTTACTTGTACGTTGAAATAATATGTATGTTAATATATCTTGTACATTGTATATAAATTGAAGAATGGTTGTACGTATATACACATAATTATGTTAACCAACAATCTAGATGTAAATTTTATAAAACCATATCAACTGTTGAACATTTGCATATACATCACTAAAGCAGCGGCCCGGCATGGCCAAGTGTTAAAGGCGCTCGACTCGTAATCTGAAGGTTGCGGGTTCGAATCCCCGTCGCGCCTCACATGCTTTCCCTTTCAGCCGTGTGGGCGTTATAATGTGACGGTCAATCCCACTAGTCGTTGGTAAAAACATGTAGCCCAACAGTTGGCGGTGGGTGGTGATGACGAGCTGCCTTCCTTTCAGTCTTACACTGCTAAATTAGGGACGGCTAGCGCAGATAGCCCTCGTATAGCTTTGCGCGAAATTAAAAAAAACAACAACAATAAAGACTAAGAACAGTTCCACATCATAATTTTTGCAAGATATAACAACAGTTGTACTATTTATTATGAATAATTACACATACTAATTAATACTAGAGACATACATCAGACCTACCAACAGCTCTTCCTCATTATGAACATTCACTCACGTCAGTGTTTTCAGATATCCATACCAGTCAGTCACCATCAATCAATAGTTAGTAATTTTTATGATTCTGTTACTGACACAACCAAGGTATGAAACAGTTTTTCTTGTCTGTTATTACAGATATTTGAATATTTAACTTCCTACTGGAATTATAATATGC